>NC_134269.1:179562385-179862385 GCF_031893055.1 Leptodactylus fuscus | reverse complement strand
GGCAAAACCCATTGGCTGCCGAAAACATGTGACCTCTAATTTAAAAGAACAGCGCCGCCCAGCTTCGCGTCATTCTGAGCTTGCAATTCACCGAGGACGGAGGTTTCCGTCCAGCTAGCTAGGGCTTAGATTCTGGGTAGGCAGGGACAGGCTAGGATAGGAAGGAGAAGACAACCAACAGCTCTTGTAAGAGCTAAATTCCAGGGAGAAGCTTGTCAGTGTAACGTGGCACTGACGGGCTCAATCGCCGCAACCCAGCTTTCCCAGGATCCTGAATGGAATACACTGTCAGTGTATTCCCGTATACCCGATATATACCCCGATACCCGTTCCAACGGTGTGCCCCCCCACCTTCACCCCAGAAATACCCTGCAAGTCCCCTAGCAATAGAATTGGGGCTATATACACCCACAATTTTTACTACTGGTATACAGTGCCATTGTCTGACTGGGAATTCAAAGAATATATTGGGAATACAAATACCCTCATTTCTTGCTACTGCCATATAGTGCCAGTTTCTGACTGGTAATTCAAAGAATATATTGGGGTTACGTGCACCCACAATTTTTACTACTGGTATACAGTGCCATTGTCTGACTGGGAATTCAAAGAGTATATTGGGAATACAAATACCCTCATTTCTTGCTACTGCCATATAGTGCCAGTTTCTGACTGGGAATTCAAAGAATATATTGGGGTTACGTGCACCCACAATTTTTACTACTGGTATACAGTGCCATTGTCTGACTGGGAATTCAAAGAATATATTGGGGTTATAAATACCCTCATTTCTTGCTACTGCCATATAGTGCCAGTTTCTGACTGGTAATTCAAAGAATATATTGGGGTTACGTGCACCCACAATTTTTACTACTGGTATACAGTGCCATTGTCTGACTGGGAATTCAAAGAATATATTGGGAATACAAATACCCTCATTTCTTGCTACTGCCATATAGTGCCAGTTTCTGACTGGGAATTCAAAGAATATATTGGGGTTACGTGCACCCACAATTTTTACTACTGGTATACAGTGCCATTGTCTGACTGGGAATTCAAAGAATATATTGGGGTTATAAATACCCTCATTTCTTGCTACTGCCATATAGTGCCAGTTTCTGACTGGTAATTCAAAGAATATATTGGGGTTACGTGCACCCACAATTTTTACTACTGGTATACAGTGCCATTGTCTGACTGGGAATTCAAAGAGTATATTGGGAATACAAATACCCTCATTTCTTGCTACTGCCATATAGTGCCAGTTTCTGACTGGGAATTCAAAGAATATATTGGGGTTACGTGCACCCACAATTTTTACTACTGGTATACAGTGCCATTGTCTGACTGGGAATTCAAAGAATATATTGGGGTTATAAATACCCTCATTTCTTGCTACTGCCATATAGTGCCAGTTTCTGACTGGTAATTCAAAGAATATATTGGGGTTACGTGCACCCACAATTTTTACTACTGGTATACAGTGCCATTGTCTGACTGGGAATTCAAAGAGTATATTGGGAATACAAATACCCTCATTTCTTGCTACTGCCATATAGTGCCAGTTTCTGACTGGTAATTCAAAGAATATATTGGGGTTACGTGCACCCACAATTTTTACTACTGGTATACAGTGCCATTGTCTGACTGGGAATTCAAAGAATATATTGGGGTTATAAATACCCTCATTTCTTGCTACTTCCATATAGTGCCAGTTTCTGACTGGTAATTCAAAGAATATATTGGGGTTACGTGCACCCACAATTTTTACTACTGGTATACAGTGCCATTGTCTGACTGGGAATTCAAAGAGTATATTGGGAATACAAATACCCTCATTTCTTGCTACTGCCATATAGTGCCAGTGTCTGACTGGGAATTCAAAGAATATATTGGGGTTACGTGCACCCACAATTTTTACTACTGGTATACAGTGCCATTGTCTGACTGGGAATTCAAAGAATATATTGGGGTTATAAATACCCTCATTTCTTGCTACTGCCATATAGTGCCAGTTTCTGACTGGTAATTCAAAGAATATATTGGGGTTACGTGCACCCACAATTTTTACTACTGGTATACAGTGCCATTGTCTGACTGGGAATTCAAAGAATATATTGGGAATACAAATACCCTCATTTCTTGCTACTGCCATATAGTGCCAGTTTCTGACTGGGAATTCAAAGAATATATTGGGGTTACGTGCACCCACAATTTTTACTACTGGTATACAGTGCCATTGTCTGACTGGGAATTCAAAGAATATATTGGGGTTATAAATACCCTCATTTCTTGCTACTGCCATATAGTGCCAGTTTCTGACTGGTAATTCAAAGAATATATTGGGGTTACGTGCACCCACAATTTTTACTACTGGTATACAGTGCCATTGTCTGACTGGGAATTCAAAGAGTATATTGGGAATACAAATACCCTCATTTCTTGCTACTGCCATATAGTGCCAGTTTCTGACTGGGAATTCAAAGAATATATTGGGGTTACGTGCACCCACAATTTTTACTACTGGTATACAGTGCCATTGTCTGACTGGGAATTCAAAGAATATATTGGGGTTATAAATACCCTCATTTCTTGCTACTGCCATATAGTGCCAGTTTCTGACTGGTAATTCAAAGAATATATTGGGGTTACGTGCACCCACAATTTTTACTACTGGTATACAGTGCCATTGTCTGACTGGGAATTCAAAGAGTATATTAGGAATACAAATACCCTCATTTCTTGCTACTGCCATATAGTGCCAGTTTCTGACTGGTAATTCAAAGAATATATTGGGGTTACGTGCACCCACAATTTTTACTACTGGTATACAGTGCCATTGTCTGACTGGGAATTCAAAGAATATATTGGGGTTATAAATACCCTCATTTCTTGCTACTGCCATATAGTGCCAGTTTCTGACTGGTAATTCAAAGAATATATTGGGGTTACGTGCACCCACAATTTTTACTACTGGTATACAGTGCCATTGTCTGACTGGGAATTCAAAGAATATATTGGGGTTATAAATACCCTCATTTCTTGCTACTGCCATATAGTGCCAGTTTCTGACTGGTAATTCAAAGAATATATTGGGGTTACGTGCACCCACAATTTTTACTACTGGTATACAGTGCCATTGTCTGACTGGGAATTCAAAGAGTATATTGGGAATACAAATACCCTCATTTCTTGCTACTGCCATATAGTGCCAGTGTCTGACTGGGAATTCAAAGAATATATTGGGGTTACGTGCACCCACAATTTTTACTACTGGTATACAGTGCCATTGTCTGACTGGGAATTCAAAGAATATATTGGGGTTATAAATACCCTCATTTCTTGCTACTGCCATATAGTGCCAGTTTCTGACTGGTAATTCAAAGAATATATTGGGGTTACGTGCACCCACAATTTTTACTACTGGTATACAGTGCCATTGTCTGACTGGGAATTCAAAGAATATATTGGGAATACAAATACCCTCATTTCTTGCTACTGCCATATAGTGCCAGTTTCTGACTGGGAATTCAAAGAATATATTGGGGTTACGTGCACCCACAATTTTTACTACTGGTATACAGTGCCATTGTCTGACTGGGAATTCAAAGAATATATTGGGGTTATAAATACCCTCATTTCTTGCTACTGCCATATAGTGCCAGTTTCTGACTGGTAATTCAAAGAATATATTGGGGTTACGTGCACCCACAATTTTTACTACTGGTATACAGTGCCATTGTCTGACTGGGAATTCAAAGAGTATATTGGGAATACAAATACCCTCATTTCTTGCTACTGCCATATAGTGCCAGTTTCTGACTGGGAATTCAAAGAATATATTGGGGTTACGTGCACCCACAATTTTTACTACTGGTATACAGTGCCATTGTCTGACTGGGAATTCAAAGAATATATTGGGGTTATAAATACCCTCATTTCTTGCTACTGCCATATAGTGCCAGTTTCTGACTGGTAATTCAAAGAATATATTGGGGTTACGTGCACCCACAATTTTTACTACTGGTATACAGTGCCATTGTCTGACTGGGAATTCAAAGAGTATATTGGGAATACAAATACCCTCATTTCTTGCTACTGCCATATAGTGCCAGTTTCTGACTGGTAATTCAAAGAATATATTGGGGTTACGTGCACCCACAATTTTTACTACTGGTATACAGTGCCATTGTCTGACTGGGAATTCAAAGAATATATTGGGGTTATAAATACCCTCATTTCTTGCTACTGCCATATAGTGCCAGTTTCTGACTGGTAATTCAAAGAATATATTGGGGTTACGTGCACCCACAATTTTTACTACTGGTATACAGTGCCATTGTCTGACTGGGAATTCAAAGAGTATATTGGGAATACAAATACCCTCATTTCTTGCTACTGCCATATAGTGCCAGTGTCTGACTGGGAATTCAAAGAATATATTGGGGTTACGTGCACCCACAATTTTTACTACTGGTATACAGTGCCATTGTCTGACTGGGAATTCAAAGAATATATTGGGGTTATAAATACCCTCATTTCTTGCTACTGCCATATAGTGCCAGTTTCTGACTGGTAATTCAAAGAA
The DNA here is from genome assembly GCF_031893055.1 of Leptodactylus fuscus. Lineage (NCBI taxonomy): Eukaryota > Metazoa > Chordata > Amphibia > Anura > Leptodactylidae > Leptodactylus > Leptodactylus fuscus. Next base: position 179,857,797 of record NC_134269.1, on the reverse strand, counting down.
TATATTGGGGTTACGTGCACCCACAATTTTTACTACTGGTATACAGTGCCATTGTCTGACTGGGAATTCAAAGAGTATATTGGGAATACAAATACCCTCATTTCTTGCTACTGCCATATAGTGCCAGTGTCTGACTGGGAATTCAAAGAATATATTGGGGTTACGTGCACCCACAATTTTTACTACTGGTATACAGTGCCATTGTCTGACTGGGAATTCAAAGAATATATTGGGGTTATAAATACCCTCATTTCTTGCTACTGCCATATAGTGCCAGTTTCTGACTGGTAATTCAAAGAATATATTGGGGTTACGTGCACCCACAATTTTTACTACTGGTATACAGTGCCATTGTCTGACTGGGAATTCAAAGAGTATATTGGGAATACAAATACCCTCATTTCTTGCTACTGCCATATAGTGCCAGTTTCTGACTGGTAATTCAAAGAATATATTGGGGTTACGTGCACCCACAATTTTTACTACTGGTATACAGTGCCATTGTCTGACTGGGAATTCAAAGAATATATTGGGGTTATAAATACCCTCATTTCTTGCTACTGCCATATAGTGCCAGTTTCTGACTGGTAATTCAAAGAATATATTGGGGTTACGTGCACCCACAATTTTTACTACTGGTATACAGTGCCATTGTCTGACTGGGAATTCAAAGAGTATATTGGGAATACAAATACCCTCATTTCTTGCTACTGCCATATAGTGCCAGTGTCTGACTGGGAATTCAAAGAATATATTGGGGTTACGTGCACCCACAATTTTTACTACTGGTATACAGTGCCATTGTCTGACTGGGAATTCAAAGAGTATATTGGGAATACAAATACCCTCATTTCTTGCTACTGCCATATAGTGCCAGTGTCTGACTGGGAATTCAAAGAATATATTGGGGTTACGTGCACCCACAATTTTTACTACTGGTATACAGTGCCAATTTCTAACTAGGAATTCAAAATGCGCAAGGCTCCCGGAAAGGGACGTGGACGAGGCCGTGGGCGAGGTCGGGGGAATGGTTCTGGGGAGCAAGGTAGCAGTGAAGCCACAGGGCGTCCCGTGCCTACTCCTGTGGGGCAGCAAGCATTGCGCCACTCCACAGTGCCAGGGTTGCTTGCCACATTAACTAAACTGCAGGGTACAAACCTTAGTAGGCCCGAGAACCAGGAACAGGTCTTGCAATGGCTGTCAGAGAACGCTTACAGCACATTGTCCAGCAGCCAGTCAGACTCTGCCTCCTCTCCTCCTATTACCCAACAGTCTTGTCTTCCTTCCTCCCAAAATTCCGAAGCTTTACAGAACAATAACCCAAACTGTCCCTGCTCCCCAGAGCTGTTCTCCGCTCCTTTCATTGTCCCTCAACCTGCCTCTCCACGTCACGATTCCACGAACCTAACAGAGGAGCATCTGTGTCCAGATGCTCAAACACTAGAGTCTCCTCCATCTCCGTTCGATTTGGTGGTGGATGACCAGCAACCCACCCTCATCGACGATGATGTGACGCAGTTGCCGTCAGGGCATCCAGTTGACTGGCGCATTGTGCGGGAGGAGGAGATGAGACAGGAGTTGGAAGAGGAAGTGGTGGATGATGAGGACACTGACCCGACCTGGACAGGGGGGATGTCAAGCGGGGAAAGTAGTGTGGATGTTGAGGCAGGTGCAGCACCAAAAAGGGTAGCTAGAGGCAGAGGCAGAGGTCAGCAGCTTAGGCGAAGCCAGGCCACACCCGGAATCTCCCAAGATGTTCCAGTTCGTACCCAGCCCCGAAAAACTCCCACACCCAGGGCACGTTTCTCGAAGGTGTGGAGTTTTTTCAAGGAATGCGCCGAGGACAGATATAGTGTTGTCTGCACAATTTGCCTCTCGAAATTGATTAGGGGCTCTGAGAAGAGCAACCTGTCCACCACTTCAATGCGCCGTCATTTGGAATCCAAGCACTGGAATCAGTGGCAGGCAGCAACGGCAGGACAAAGGCCGCCTGCCGTTCACGCCACTGCCACTGCCTCTGCCTCTGCCTCTGCCACTGCCACTGCTGACTGTGCTGGCGATGCACTCCAGAGGACGAGCCAGGACACCACTTCATCTGCCTCCGCCACTTTGTTGACTTCTACCTCATCCTCCCCTGGTCCTGTCTTATCTCCTTCTCCTGCACCATCAAAGGCACCATCAGGCGTTTCTTTACAACAACCCACCATCTCTCAGACATTGGAGCGGCGGCAGAAATACACTGCTAACCACCCACACGCGCAAGCCTTGAACGCCAACATCGCTAAACTGCTGGCCCAGGAGATGTTGGCGTTCCGGCTTGTTGAAACTCCCGCCTTCCTGGACCTGATGGCAACTGCGGCACCTCGCTATGCCGTCCCTAGCCGGTGTGCCGTCCCCGCCTTGCACCAGCACGTGTCACTCAACATCAGGCGGGCCCTTAGTTCCGCGCTTTGCACAAAGGTCCACTTGACCACCGACGCGTGGACAAGTGCATGCGGACAGGGACGCTACATTTCACTGACGGCACACTGGGTGAATGTAGTTGAGGCTGGGACTGCTTCCCAAACTGGCCCGGTGTACCTCGTCTCCCCGCCTAACATTCCTGGCAGGGACACGAGAAGAACACCCCCCTCCTCCTCCTCCTCTACCGTCTCCTCCTCCGCCACCGCCTCCTCCTCCGCCACCGCCTCCTCCTCCGCTGTTAGATTGACCCCAGCTACGAGTTGGAAACGTTGCAGCACTGGCGTTGGTAGACGTCAGCAGGCTGTGCTGAAGCTGATCAGCTTGGGGGACAGACAGCACACTGCCTCCGAGGTGAGGGATGCCCTCCTCGATGAGACGGCAATATGGTTTGAGCCGCTGCACCTGGGCCCAGGCATGGTCGTTTGTGATAACGGCCGGAACCTGGTAGCAGCTCTGGAGCTTGCCGGACTCCAACATGTTCCATGCCTGGCCCACGTCTTCAACCTAGTGGTGCAACGTTTCCTAAAGAGCTACCCCAATGTTCCAGAGCTACTGGTGAAAGTGCGGCGCATGTGCGCCCACTTTCGCAAGTCGACAGTAGCCGCTGCTAGCTTAAAATCTCTCCAGCAACGCCTGCATGTGCCACAACACCGGCTTTTGTGCGACGTCCCCACACGCTGGAACTCAACGTTTCAGATGTTGAATAGAGTGGTTGAGCAGCAGAGACCTTTGATGGAATACCAGCTACAAAACCCTAGGGTGCCACAAAGTCAGCTGCCTCAGTTTCACATCCATGAGTGGCCATGGATGAGAGACCTTTGTGACATCCTACGGGTCTTTGAGGAGTCCACAAGGAGGGTGAGCTCTGAGGATGCGATGGTGAGCCTTACAATCCCGCTCTTGTGTGTTCTGAGAGAATCCCTGATTGACATCAGGGATAACTCAGATCACACAGAGGAGTTAGGGATAGCATCCGATCCGTCACAGCTGGAGAGTAGGTCCACACATCTGTCCGCTTCACTGCGTTTAATGGAGGAGGAGGAGGAGGAGGAGGAGGAAGAAGAGTTGTCCGATGATGTGATGGTGATACAGGAGGCTTCCGGGCAACTTCGAATCGTCCCATTGTTGCAGCGCGGATGGGTAGACATGGAGGATGAGGAGGAAATGGAGATTGAACTTTCCGGTGGGGCCAGAGGAGTCATGCCAACTAACACTGTGGCAGACATGGCTGAGTTCATGTTGGGGTGCTTTACAACCGACAAGCGTATTGTCAAAATCATGGAGGACAACCAGTACTGGATCTTTGCTATCCTTGACCCCCGGTATAAAAACAACATCTCGTCTTTTATTCCGGTAGAGGGGAGGGCCAATCGCATCAATGCTTGCCACAGGCAATTGGTGCAGAATATGATGGAGATGTTTCCAGCATGTGACAGTGGCGGCAGGGAGGGCAGTTCCTCCAGTAGGCAACCAAGTTCTCACCGGTCCACACAAACGAGGGGCACACTGTCTAAGGTCTGGGACACCTTGATGGCACCCCCTCGCCAAAGTGCCGCCACGGAGGGTCCTAGTGTCACCAGGCGTGAGAAGTATAGGCGCATGTTGCGGGAATACCTTTCCGACCACAGCCCTGTCCTCTCCGACCCCTCTGCGCCCTACACGTATTGGGTGTCGAAGTTGGACCTGTGGCTTGAACTTGCCCTATATGCCTTGGAGGTGCTGTCCTGTCCTGCCGCCAGCGTCCTATCTGAGAGGGTGTTCAGTGCAGCCGGTGGCATCATCACTGACAAGCGCACCCGTCTGTCAGCTGAGAGTGCCGACCGGCTCACTTTGATAAAAATGAACCACCACTGGATAGAGCCTTCATTTTTGTGCCCACCTGTGTAAAGCACCCCAACATGAAACTCCATGTCTGTACTCAACCTCTCCAATTCCTCCGCATCCTCATACTCATCCACCATAAGCGTTGCACAATTCTGCTAATACTAGGCTCCCTCCAACATGATTTCCCCCAACTCTGCTGGTTAGAGGCTCCCTCCACCCTGATTTCCACCAACTCTGCTGGTTAGAGGCTCCCTCCACCCTGCTTTCCCACAACTCTGCTGGTTAGAGGCTCCTTCCACCATGAATTTGCCCAAACTGGGCTGTTTAGAGGCTCCCTCCACCATGAATTGGTCCAAACTGGGCTGGTTAGAGGCTCCCTCCACCATTAATTGGTCCAAACTGGGGTGGTTAGAGGCTCCCTCCACCATTAATTGGTCCAAACTGGGCTGGTTAGAGGCTCCCTCCACCATGAATTGGTCCAAACTGGGCTGTTTAGAGGCTCCCTCCACCATGAATTGGTCCAAACTGGGGTGGTTAGAGGCTCCCTCCACCATTAATTGGTCCAAACTGGGCTGGTTAGAGGCTCCCTCCACCATGAATTGGTCCAAACTGGGCTGGTTAGAGGCTCCCTCCACCATGAATTGGTCCAAACTGGGGTGGTTAGAGGCTCCCTCCACCATTAATTGGTCCAAACTGGGCTGGTTAGAGGCTCCCTCCACCATTAATTGGTCCAAACTGGGCTGGTTAGAGGCTCCCTCCACCATGAATTTGCCCAAACTGGGCTGTTTAGAGGCTCCCTCCACCATTAATTGGTCCAAACTGGGCTGGTTAGAGGCTCCCTCCACAATTAATTGGTCCAAACTGGGCTAATTAGAGGCTCCCTCCACCATGAATTGGTCCAAACTGGGTTTTTTAGAGGCTCCCTCCACCATGAATTTGCCCAAACTGGGCTGTTTAGAGGCTCCCTCCACCATGAATTGGTCCAAACTGGGCTGGTTAGAGGCTCCCTCCACCATGAATTTCCCAAAACTTGGCTGTTTAGAGGCTCCCTCCACCATTAATTGGTCCAAACTGGGCTGGTTAGAGGCTCCCTCCACCATGAATTGGTCCAAACTGGGGTTTTTAGAGGCTCCCTCCACCATGAATTGGTCCAAACTTGGCTGTTTAGAGGCTCCCTCCACCATGAATTGGTCCAAACTGGGCTGGTTAGAGGCTCCCTCCACCATGAATTGGTCCAAACTGGGTTTTTTAGAGGCTCCCTCCACCATGAATTTGCCCAAACTGGGCTGTTTAGAGGCTCCCTCCACCATGAATTGGTCCAAACTGGGTTTTTTAGAGGCTCCCTCCACCATGAATTGGTCCAAACTGGGCTGGTTAGAGGCTCCCTCCACCATGAATTGGTCCAAACTGGGGTGGTTAGAGGCTCCCTCCACCATTAATTGGTCCAAACTGGGCTGGTTAGAGGCTCCCTCCACCATTAATTGGTCCAAACTGGGCTGGTTAGAGGCTCCCTCCACCATGAATTTGCCCAAACTGGGCTGTTTAGAGGCTCCCTCCACCATTAATTGGTCCAAACTGGGCTGGTTAGAGGCTCCCTCCACAATTAATTGGTCCAAACTGGGCTAATTAGAGGCTCCCTCCACCATGAATTGGTCCAAACTGGGTTTTTTAGAGGCTCCCTCCACCATGAATTTGCCCAAACTGGGCTGTTTAGAGGCTCCCTCCACCATGAATTGGTCCAAACTGGGCTGGTTAGAGGCTCCCTCCACCATGAATTTCCCAAAACTTGGCTGTTTAGAGGCTCCCTCCACCATTAATTGGTCCAAACTGGGCTGGTTAGAGGCTCCCTCCACCATGAATTGGTCCAAACTGGGCTGGTTAGAGGCTCCCTCCACCATTAATTGGTCCAAACTGGGCTGGTTAGAGGCTCCCTCCACCATGAATTTGCCCAAACTGGGCTGGTTAGAGGCTCCCTCCACCATGAATTGGTCCAAACTGGGTTTTTTAGAGGCTCCCTCCACCATGAATTTGCCCAAACTGGGCTGGTTAGAGGCTCCCTCCACCATGAATTGGTCCAAACTGGGCTGGTTAGAGGCTCCCTCCACCATGAATTTGCCCAAACTGGGCTGTTTAGAGGCTCCCTCCACCATTAATTGGTCCAAACTGGGCTGGTTAGAGGCTCCCTCCACCATGAATTTGCCCAAACTGGGCTGTTTAGAGGCTCCCTCCACCATGAATTGGTCCAAACTGGGTTTTTTAGAGGCTCCCTCCACCATGAATTGGTCCAAACTGGGCTGGTTAGAGGCTCCCTCCACCATGAATTTCCCAAAACTTGGCTGTTTAGAGGCTCCCTCCACCATGAATTGGTCCAAACTGGGCTGGTTAGAGGCTCCCTCCACCATGAATTTCCCAAAACTTGGCTGTTTAGAGGCTCCCTCCACCATGAATTGGTCCAAACTGGGCTGGTTAGAGGCTCCCTCCACCATTAATTGGTCCAAACTGGGCTGGTTAGAGGCTCCCTCCACCATGAATTGGTCCAAACTGGGTTTTTTAGAGGCTCCCTCCACCATGAATTTGCCCAAACTGGGCTGTTTAGAGGCTCCCTCCACCATGAATTGGTTCAAACTGGGCTGGTTAGAGGCTCCCTCCACCATGAATTGGTTCAAACTGGGCTGGTTAGAGGCTCCCTCCACCATTAATTGGTCCAAACTGGGCTGGTTAGAGGCTCCCTCCACCATGAATTTGCCCAAACTGGGCTGGTTAGAGGCTCCCTCCACCATGAATTGGTCCAAACTGGGTTTTTTAGAGGCTCCCTCCACCATGAATTTGCCCAAACTGGGCTGGTTAGAGGCTCCCTCCACCATGAATTGGTCCAAACTGGGGTTTTTAGAGGCTCCCTCCACCATGAATTTGCCCAAACTGGGGTGTTTAGAGGCTCCCTCCACCATGAATTTGCCCAAACTCTGCTGGTTAGAGGCTCAATCCACCCTGATTTTCAAAACAAATGTTGGTGCCAACCTCAACTTACTACAAGGGCCAAATTCACTGCTGGTGACAAGCTCTCCTCACTGCAAGTGCCAAATACACATGTTTCAAGGTGTTTTCCTACTGTCAGAGAGGTGGTATTGAGTGTGTAAAGTGTGTAGTTGTTAGGCTGTGATGTTGGGGTAATAGAGGGTCTTTGGTGTGTTAGATGCCCCCAGACATGCTTCCCCTGCTGTCCCAGTGTCATTCCAGAGGTGTTGGCATCATTTCCTGGGGTGTCATAGTGGACTTGGTGACCCTCCAGACACGGATTTGGGTTTCCCCCTTAACGAGTATCTGTTCCCCATAGACTATAATGGGGTTCGAAACCCGTTCGAACACACGAACATTGAGCGGCTGTTCGAATCGAATTTCGAACCTCGAACATTTTAGTGTTCGCTCATCTCTAGTTACAGGAGCTAGAAATTTTTTGATCAAGGGACTTAATCCAATTGCCATATTTGGAGTTGAGAAGGCATTTTTTTTCCCTCTGATTGGGTAATTGGCAGCAGTTTCATGTGGTTTTTACCTTCCCTTCGATCAAATTGGTAAGTTTATAAGATGGAAATTATGGACTTGTTTCTTTATCCAACCTAATTTTCTATATTATGATAAACATTCCAAATAGTATTGCAGAACAGCATATCTGCCCAGTGTGTTGTTTTTTTGGATCTCATGAGTATTTTATTACAGTTATTACTATTACTAGTTACATAGTTAGTACAGTTGGAAAAAATCCCCTCTCTCTCTCTCTCTCTCTCTCTCTCTCTCTCTCTCTGTCCATCTGTTTTTTTAGCCTGATTTTGGATTGTAGTGACCATAAAGTAAAATGATTATATTATTTATACAACACTTTCAATTACATATTCATAACCCCCATCCCACTGCAAGAAAAAATAAAATGTATTAATGATTAAATGGACCCACAAAGTACCAAAATACAAGTACTTGTATAGCTAAAATGAAGAATTACTTAAAAAGTCCTTCGGAAACACAGAGGGGAATGAAATGTTGCTGTTTTAGCCCTTTAAGAACACTGGGTAGTTGAGCGTAAGGGTCAGTGAACTGCCCGCGCGGGTTTTGACACAGAGAGAGACGCGGCGAGCCGCGTCTCTCTCTTGTCAAAACCCGCCCGCTGCGACCATCGCGGTCGCGGCTTTCACCTCCGCTGTCGGCTCAAATGAATGAGCCAACATGGAGGGTGCTGCAGCCGGGCGGAAGCCGTGCGGCGCAGCCCGCGCGGCTTCCGCCTGAAGAAAGAGCATGTCGCTTCTTTTCTCCGCTAGCAGCAGCCCGCCGCTAGCGGAGAAAAGAAGCCCGGCGGTCTCCATAGACCACCATTATAAGGGGAGGTTTTGGACGCGAAATCCGCTGTCAAAAACCTCCCCTTATACTCACGTGTGAACTAGCCCTTAAAGGTAACCTGAGTTTTCATAAAAAGTTCAAATTCCTACAGGGTCTTGCTGAGCAGTCTATTCTATGCTGTATATATACATGGTGTCCTATTAGTTTTTATGATAATCACATTCTGGCTGCAATACATTATGTATTTGCCTGTAGGGCTGTGGGCATGTACAATAAGGAGAAGCCTGACCCTCGATTCATTACTACCTCTTGCTATATGTGAATAATATTCCATCTTTAATTACCCAAGCATCCATTAGTACATAGAAGCATATACAAGAAGATTTGCAGAATGTTCAGACCTTACTGACTTGGTTTTGTCTATGAACTCCTTGACTTGACCCTGGCATGATGTGGTAACCTGGGTCCTCATTCTGCTGAAATCCAAATGGCTTTGTTCATAATGTCAGGGGAACCCAAGATTCTGTCTGCCTTGGCAGTGGGGGTTTTTACGTGTCTTGCTATATGATCTGCCAATTCCTATATTTAAAAACTAATTAAATAGCAATTAAATTAGTGGAAATTGCTTAAAAATGAAATTCCATTAAAGATCTTCAATAATGCACATACAGGTAAAGACCAGATTAGACCAGCCTTTTAGCATCATCTGCCACACATACAAAAAAAAAATTGAATCTCCCAGTAGAACGATTTTTTCCAGAACTTGGTCAATGACTAGCCTATGACTATCATAACGTCTAGGCATTACATCACAATTATGTTGCAAATTTGGATTTCTGTTTACAGGGATAATCTATTAAATATTTTGAAAAAAAGAAAAACCACACTGAATTTACTGTGAATTACTAGAGAAGCAGAAGTGGAATTTGATCCGAATTTCAGGAAATCTTCGATTCGCCAAGAAACCAGATTTCTTCACACTTCGATGCATCGAATCGCATTTTTTATTAAAATGGCCACTGCACATGTTAAGAGAAGGTGCAGGGAACTCTGGGAATGCGGATTTACCCACAAATGCAAGCATGCAGCTAATCAGCAGTCAACCACCTCAGTGATGTCACAGCCCTATAAAAACCTGCAGCTATTTTAGGTACCGTCATTTACACACTGCTCCTACTGCAGGGATAGACATCAGCAGGAGCTAGGGACAGTGTTAGAAAATGGATAGGTCAGGGAAAGAGGATTGCTAGTGAAGGGAAAGTATAGGGAGGAAATCAAAGAAGAATTTGGGGTGATTGCAGCGTCATGAACACAAAGTAACTTAATAGACATTTCAGCACTCACTGCCGCTATACTGCTGCTCATTACTCATACCTGTGTGTTCTAGGTGGAACACAACAAGCCTCTTACAGCAAAAAAAACCTCACTAATTCACTAATACCTGCACTCAGCTGTTCTCATGCCTTTTTAAAGGTGTTTAATTGTGGGGAAAGAAATTAGGGGCTTATTAGCCATTATGTTCAGAGTATACATTTAGAAGCCATTTCTCAATACAATCTTAGAAAAAATCAATAATTCTTAGCCACTAATCTCCACAGTTACCAGTTATTCTCATGCTTATTTTAAAGGTGTTTATTAGTGGGGAAATACATAAGGGGCAAATTAACCATTTTGCTCCCAGTATAAAATTAAAGGCCTTATCTCAGTATGTCAGACAGAATGGCGGCAGGCCATGCACAGGGGAGAGCCACAGGCCTAAATATTTCTGATCCAGGCACAGTTCGCAGCAGAGTAAGGGGGTGTGACAGCAGTAGTCACTTACAGAGGCCTGATCTCCCAGTGTCAAGTTGTGGTCATGTCTTGACCAGCGACTGAACAGTTGAACTCAGTCATCCACTTCATCCCAAGTCACATCAGACATCCCCAGCCAAGAGTTGGTGGGTTTATCAGACACAACCCTCAGTTGGCATGGCCCAGGAGCAGGCACTGTGCCCACAGGTGTCCTGACCCTGCCTCTGTCCTTTTATGTTCCCTCAGCTAAAGAATTACTGTATGCTGTGGGCTCAGATCCACTATACTGTGAGGATGAGCTACTACTGGACAGATAGCAGCTAGTGCCCAGCCAAGATCTAGAGAAGACATCTGCCACTTCCTCCTATAGTAGTAATGAAAAGAGTGGGGTGGGAGCTAGTGTTGCAAGCGGTCAGGCTCCTGGCTTAGAGACCGTTGAGAAGGACATTAGGGACCTGCAAACTATATTGGATGATGATGTAGCCAAACGCAATTGGGATAACTACTGGCTCTCCACAATGTTAGTCACTCGTTACCGGGGAAAAATTGGGGCCTTTTTTTATACCGTTGACAGGGAAGACAAATTGAACTACTAAAGAGACATGCTTTGTAGCAAGTTGGACGCTGCCTATCTGCTCCATTGTCCATCCTCTCACATGTCCGACCGGGGGGGAGGGGGCGTTTGGGGGCCCTGAGTGCTCAACTTGCATTGGCATGGCAGCTGTGGGAGGGGATGGGGGTGGCAGAAGCAATATGGGCTCCATCAGCATCAGCCTGAGCATAGAGTCATTGATGAGCAGCAGTGAAGAAGCTAGACAGAGCAGAACTTGAACCAGTAGGTGGTGGCATACTTAGAGTGCACTGTGGTGGTATATCCACTGGACTTCTGGGCAGCCAAACTGGATTTGTAACCACAACTGGCTGAGTTTGCCCTGGAAAAGCTGTCCTGCCCGGCCAGTATTGTGATATCGGATCGGGTGTATAGTGCAGTGGGGGCCATAGTTACCCTAAGGAGAACTCGCCTGTCCACCCAAAATTTGGCATAGATTAGACAGGATTTCCACCCACCAATGCCTGATTTAGCAGAATGATCCATGCTGCCTCACCTCACTCTGCCACTGTGTCCCTGTGTGGCCTCCTAAGGCTGTTGCTACCTCCACATTATATCAACTTGCCACTCTGTGGCCTGCTCATGCTGTTGCAACCTCCACTCTCTGCCACTGGGTCACTGTATGGTCTCATAAGGCTGCTGTAGCCTCCACACCCTACCACTGTGTCCAAATAAGTGAAACGTGCAGCAGTTCTAAGAACGAAGCCTGTCGTATGCGTGTCATACTCACTCACTGTATTGTTTGATAACCACAGCAGACTCCCCATATGTGTTACTGCAAGGCACAGTGTTCTACATTAATATACAGTCTCTCTGCAGCTAGAAAATAGCTGTTTTTTAACGTTATTGCCGCAAATCAATTTGGATAGAATCAAATGTTTTTGGAATACCCAGAAAATCTGCTGAACTGAATTTCCCAAAACTTTGCTCATTTCTAAGATTTAACTATTCAAGTGGAAGAGGAACTTTGTGACAATCATGGAGCTTGGGCCAAGTTTTGTGCCTCTGTTTACGAATATATATATATATATATATATATATATATATATATATATATATATATATATATATATATATATTCAGGACAAGTACAAGTGGTCCCACAATATCATCACATACAAAAGGTACACATTCGGAAAGACACATAGGAAAATCTAAACAATTTGTGACTCATCTGAACGACAATGCTTGGGTTTTACTTTCTCCAAAAATAATTCTGAACAAATAGAATATCTTGACATCTTGTTCCTCTACTAATAATAAAATAACTAGTATGAAGTTCATAAAATTCTGAGGCCGTTATAATCTTGTTATGGGACCATACAAATTGTACAATGAATGCCAGTTCAGAAGAATCCGCAAGAGTTGCATAATTCCTCAGTAAAGCTCCCCACGCAGTGAAACACAGCAAAAAAAAGTTGCAATAAAAATATTTTTTTCTGCAGATTTTTCCTCTGCGTCCTATATATATGGAAAACGTAGAATTTCTGCTGCTTATTTTTTTCTACAATGTGTGGATGGGATTAGTCAGAATTCCTTCCACTTTGCAGGTACTGTAAGGGTATGTTCACACGGCGGAAACCCTTTTGAATGGGCCTAATTGGGAGTGAGTCTCATGCCACGGAATCCGTGGGAAGAAGGGGGATGTCGTTTCTTCTTCAGAAAAAAAAATCGCTAGCGGGAAAAAGAAGCGAAATGAAATGAATGGGAGCCGTTTTTGCAGGCTGTTTGTATCATTTAACCCTTGAAGGATGCAGAGCAGTTTGTACGTTAATGTTCGGAGATTTTTTCATATTTTCCCTCCCTGTATTCCAAAATTTATAATGCCCACTTTCACACCTACACTTCAAAAGAGGAGTGGGGTAAAAGTGCAAAAGGTTACAAAATTTTGCGCAAATGAGCTTCAAAAGTCAAAATCCTTATTTTGTGAGTTTTTTGTGCCACAATTCTGGAGTTATTTTGGTATAAATTCTGCTCTATGGTTATGTTGTAGTGTGAAAGTACACTGTATCCATTTTTTGGTGCACAATTTTTTATGTCTTGCATATGTCAATTCATTTCACTTGTTGGAAAAGCGTGCTTCGATATATGACAGAATTCTTTACGGATTCCTACACTGTATATTGTCTATTTTTAGGCCCCTTCACAGTATGCTGCTACCTATGTGGCCCCCACACAGTGATATGTCAGTCTTAGATTCGACCCTAGTTTTCTAAAAGTTTAAGGCTGGCTCGGACCTAAAACCTTTGGGCTTTGTTACCCACAAAGCATTATTACAGTGTGAGGTCTCCCTCAGAATATAATAAGTGAAGGCCTAGGGGAATAGGAAGGAAAATAACAAACACTTATACTCACCTTGTCTAACCTCTCCTGGGTATCTTCTTGGTGCTCTGAAGCATCCAACATCCTCTTCAGGTCACTGTCTGATGTCAAATGCAGAAGGAATCACCACAGCCTCAGCGGTGACATGGGGCACACTCCACATGACCACTTTGTCTCAATTACATGTGACATCAGATGCAGGTGAGTAGAGGCCGGAAAAGGATGACAGGGACACATTGACATCCAGGAGAGGTGAATATAACTGTTTGTTGTTTTTACTCACCTCCCCTGATACCGCACTAGTATTTTATTGTTCCAATAGGTAGTGGGTGATATTTTACTCAACCTTTCCCACTCCTGTCACACCTGGCCTACACTTCGGCCACTATCTATTGGAATAAAATCCCAGAAGTTTGTGTCCAGAGGTGCCACCTGAGGTTGTCGCTCCAGGTTGCCCCATGGCAGATTCAGCCCCACTTGTAGATACAGACTATTTAGGTGAATACAGTGCAGTTACATTAATGACTTACAGGTGGCATCTCTGACTGTAATCTTTCACATTTCCTGTTTCGTCCATCTCGACCGCCATGTCCACTTCTTCCAGCTGAGACTTGTCTCTGAAAAGTTAGCAACACAGACATCTTTGGCTCCTCACTTTTTCAAACACCTGATCCACATCCTGCTGCTACACCCAATTATAAAATATATTAATATCAACCCCCAAAATGATTAATACACCTAAGTGCAATTCAATAGGGCCCCTGATTTATAATGTCACATTTGTTTTCTAATTAAAGGGGTTTTCCAGGTCATCCCAAAAAACATCAGTGAGGTTGATTCCAACACCCAGTACCCTTGCTGATCAGCTGTTTGAATGGACCATGACATTTGTGTAAGTGCCATGGTCTCTTCTCTGCTTACATGGTATCATTCATATCATAGTGGCCATGCCATGTAGCTACACCCTTGTATGTCACATCTATGTGACAAGACTGTAATTACATCACACGGTCACTATAAACAGACCAATTGCAATGTAAACTGGTACCATGGCCCTTTCAATCATCAGATCTGTGGGGTGCACTGATCCCTTATTGATGATATGCAGGATAGATCATCAATAAAAATGATTTGGAACTCCCCTTCAATAAAGCCCAAATGCCACCTTAATTAAATTAATTGCTCTCTTATTATGTTACAACATCAATACAGCCAAACCCCTAATATTCCTTATATAAATGACACCCCTTTCTACTCATAATGACCTCTTATAAAAATGATGCCCCCTAATGGACCCTTATATAAATGATACCCCTACATTATAGTCACATTACGCTATATTGAACCCCCCCAATGGACAGAGACAGAGCTTCCGCCTCTCTTTTTATGTTGCTCTCTATGCAACATGACCACACATAGGACATCTGCCTCTGGCTGTCTGTGCTGAGAAGTATCTTGTCTGTAGTCTCAGTGTTTTACAAACCACAAGCCTGAAGAGTCTTGCGGTTTTCAAGATAAGAGAGCTGTAGAGGATGCATTTCATCTAGATCAGTCTAGGTGCCCATCCAGTTAAAAGTACAGCATGTATTAATGGTGGCCCCATAGAATCAGGGGGCCCGGGGCCAATGCCCCTCCTGCTCCCCCCTAGCTTGCAGCCTACAATAACATTTCTGCCACTACACTGTCATATGTCATATACAAGATTAAACAATACTTACAATACAATACAATCAGAGATTTCACATGTTGTCACATAAATATACAAACATATATAACAAACATATATACTGGTTTTATACAGTGTTTTAATTAATAACAAGAGTGTCAGACTGAAGGGCCCACAAGTAAAATTCATTCTGGGGCTCACTATACAGATACATGTACATTTAATCTGAGACTCAGCTGCAAATTCTTAAAATGTTGGCATATTTTTTAAAAGTTTTTATTCTAGACCTAAGGCGGCATCAAGATGTTGCAAGATGATTGCTGATTGGGAATGTGAATGAGAAGATGGGACTCAGGGAGGAAGGATACTAGTTTGCCTGACTTTGTAACTAGAAGACATCTCAGATACCCAGCGTGTCTACAGTATATATAAATACACTGGCTTATGAGTATCTGAAGTCAGGATTATCTGTGGCCCCGCCAAGCTCAGGGGCCCACCAGGAAATTCACCTGGTCACTAGTGGGCTAGATTTTTTAATTGCAGTAATGTCTAGCACATTTTACTATGCATTTCTGCTATGTCAGTAACCCTAAGATTTTTAATTTAGTTGCCATTTGCTAACAATATAAATGCATAGTAAAATGTGCTAGGCATTATTTTAATTGAACCTAACATGCGGTTTTAAGAGTGGGTTTGTACAATATTTTTTTTCCCACAAAACAAATTTTTTTAAGATCAAAAACGCATGTGTTAATTAAAAATGCACCCGTGTTTAATATGAAGAAACATGCATTTTTGTGGAAGAAACACACTAAGAGTGTTATTGTACACCTGCATTAATGTGGTTGAATTTTTCAGCCACACGTGTACTTAAAGGGATCCTATCATTAAAACACAATTATTTTCTCACTAACACGTAGGAATAGCCTTAAGAAAGTCTATTATTCTCCCACCTTTAGATGTCTTCTCCGCGCCTCTGTTCGATAGAAATCCTGGTTTTCGTCAATATGCAAATGAGTTCTCTCGCATCACTGGGGGCGGGATCCAGCGCTCAAACAGAACTTGGGGCGTCCCCAATGCTGCGAGAGAACTCTCCATCTTCTTCAGGAACGTCCTCTTCACGCATCTTCTTCCTGTGCTGGCGGTCAAACTTTTAGGCCTCGGGCTGTGGGCAGAGCCGACTGCACATGCCCACGGCCACAAGAAAAATGGCCATTTTCTTGTAGCCTGTGGGCATGCACAGTCAGCTCTGCCCAAGGCCTACAAGTTTGACTGCCTGCGCAGGAAGAAGATGCGTGAAGAGGACGTTCCTGAAGAAGATGGAGCGTTCTCTCGCAGCATTGGGCACGCCCCAAGTTCTGTTTGAGCTCTGGGTCTCGCCCCCAGTGATGCTAGAGAACTCATTTGCATACTGACGAAAACCAGGATTTCTACCGAACGGAGGCGCGGAGAAGACATCTAAAGGTGGGAGAATAATAGACTTTCTTAAGGCTATTCCTACGTGTTATTGAGAAAAAATTGTGTTTTAATGATAGGATCCCTTTAATTGTTTTTGATCAGTCATTTTCATTGGCATAGAAAAATCAAGAAGTGTTAATAAAAGTAAGAAAAACTGCTGTTAATAACTCCACACAAACACCACAAAATAAAAAAATAATTAAAAAACACTTTCTGTTAAGGTCCATCCTATATCATTATAAAATCAGTACATAATGTATCCATACAGTATGTCTGAGCATGACATTTAACTACCTAAATGGGCTTCATATATTCTGAATATGAACAACATAAACACAGAGGTTGGACAAAATGATTAGAACACCCCAAGTTTCCCATAGTGAAGTTGAAATCTTCTTGAGACATCTGCCATCATCGTTTTTTCTCAGTTACATAATTGTGATAAACCTTATTACTTGTGCTGTTCTAAAAATCAGTTTTCAGAGTTCCAAAGGATTGATTTTTGGGATACTGGAAGGGATTATTCGTTGCTGAGTAGTTTGAGGTCTACTGATTCCATGATCATATCTCAGTATGCAAAGACCAGCAAAACAATTGCAAACAGAAGCAGCTGAGAACAAAAGTCAAAGTTTGACCTTGATTTGGCTATTGATGGATAGCATGTTTTGCATTTCACATCTGATGGTTTTCACTGATACAAGTACCTTTAAAGGGTTTTTCCAGGCAAAAAAAACTTTAAAAAAAAAGTCTGTTAGTGCTATTAATGTGTTATTAAGTGCACCCAGTTTTGAGTGATTTCTGGGTTTCTCTGGGAGCTTCTGGTATCTCTTGCATTTGATTGCATGGGTAGCTTCCTGCTCTCTTATCCTACAACTACCATGATGCATTGCTCTTTATTCAGATCCTCCTCTCACTCCCTCCCCCTTCCTCTTGCAAACCCCTCCCTGTTTCCCTAGCTAGCCAAAGGACTACTAAGTCACCGGAGAATCAGTGATCTGGGGAAATATACATTTTTAGAAGGTAAATAAGTTAGAAGCTAGTTGGGGAGACAGTGTTTACTTTAGCATTAACCCCTTCCCGCCGATGGCATTTTTTGATTTTCGTTTTTCGTTTTTGACTCCCCTCCTTCTAAACCCCATAACTTTTTTATTTCTCCGCTCCCAGAGCCATATGAGGTCTTAATTTTTAAGGACAAATTTTTCTTGATGATGCTACCATTAATTATTCTATATAATGTACTGGGAAGCAGGAAAAAAATTCAGAATGGGGTGGATTTGAAGAAAAAATGCATTTCTGTGACTTTCTTACGGGCTTTGGTTTTACGGCGTTCACTGTGCAGCCAAAATGACATGTCCCCTATATTCTGTGTTTCGGTACGGTTCCAGGGATACCAAATTTATATGGTTTTATTTACATTTTGACCCCTAAAAAAAATTCCAAAACGGTGTTAAAAAATTTTTTTTCTAAAAGTCGCCATATTCCGACGGCCATAACTTTTTTATACATAGGTGTACGGGGATGCATAGGGCGTCTTTTTTTGCGTGGCCGGGTGTACTTTTTAGTTCTACCATTTTCGGGAAATGTTATTGCTTTGATCACTTTTTATTCAAATTTTTATCAGAATCAAAACAGTGAAAAAACGGCAGTTTGGCACTTTTGACTATTTTTCCTGCTACGGCGTTTACCGAACAGGAAAAATATTTTTATAGATTTGTAGAGCGGGCGATTTCGGACGCGGGGATATCTAACATGTATATGTTTCACAGTTTTTAACTACTTTTATATTTGTTCTAGGGAAAGGGGGGTGATTTGAACTTTTAATACTTTTTATATATTTTTTTTTACTTTTTTTTTTTTTTTTTGCATTTATTAGACCCCCTAGGGGTGTTGAACCCCAGGGGGTCTGATCACTAATGCAATGCATTACAATGCTAATGCATTGCAATGCATTGCAAAAAATCATCATCTCTTTTGCAGGCTGCATAGACCAGCCTGCAAAAGATAGAATTTGCAGACCGGCTGGGAGCCTTTAACAAGGCTCCCGGCTGTCATGGAAACATGACGTCGGCCCTGGAGCATGCTCCAGGAGCCGGCGATCCCTGCCAAAATGGCGGCGCCCATGCGCCGCCGGGAAAATGGCGCCTCCGGCGCCTTTGACAGCAGCGCCGGAGGGGTTAATGCCACCGATCGGTTCGGGGACCGATCGGAGGCATTAGAGCCGGTTGTCTACTGCTTAAAGCAGTAGACACCCGGTGGCTATGGCGGCCGAAAGGCTCCCGGGCGGTCGCCATAGTTACAGACCCGACACACGCCGTACTATTACGGCGCATATCGGGAAGGGGTTAATGTATCCCTTTATCCCGGACAACCCCTTTAAACTTACATTCAACACTGTAATGATTTTAATGGCCACAACCTTGTGTTTTTTGGCAGCTGCTCTTCTGTCCCTTATGTCAAGCTTTGACATTCCACCACAGTTGTGTTTTTTGCAGATGTTTTGCTACTCTTTACATACTGAGGTTTGATCACAGAAGCAGTAGATGTTAACCCACCCATCAGTAACATAGGTTGCAACCAGGCAAGCATCAGCAAACAGTTCCTTCTGGAACTCTGTCAGGTCTAACATCTCACACCCCTAAAACAAATAAACAAATCTTTAGAATAGCACAAGTAATAATTTATCAACATCAATGTAAGTTACATGAGTGAAAAGTGGGAATTATTGGTGATATCAGGTGTGCCAGAAAGATTTCAGCTTGGCTATCTAACAATAAGGGGGTCCTAGTTACTTTGTTCGGCCCCATAGATCCATCTGCTCATCGCCAACGAACAGACCAATCTGATCAATATTCTCACACGACACATATTTAAAATCAAAGAGAACTTTTTACAATGCTGTTTATGTACATAAAACCAGAAGGGTATCTATCGTCCTTGACCAAACACAAAAGGAAAGATGGCTATGGCTTATAAGGTATGAAAGAAATCGCATAATAGGTCATCACAAACATGTACGAAATATGGGCAAGGAAATAATAAAGTTACTTGTTGTAATGGGGTGGACATTCTGCACTGATGGGGTTAGAGCCCGTGACATCTAAATTGTAAAGCAGAATAATAAGTATAAAATTCCTCCAGGATTGTCTGGCTCAAGTGTATGGTTAGGCCTGGAGATTGAAGATTCTGGGAATACGATTATGAGCTTGCTGGGCCTTCAGTACTCTGACCATGACCAACATTTGCAGGTTGTTACCCCCAAATTCATAATACTTCAAGCACCAGACCTGGATGGAGCACTTAAAGTCTGATGTATATAGTAGGTATAATGGATGTGGCTTGATGACAGGTGGGTAAGGGTCCCAATCCGTACGTAGTATAATAAAGAGTCCCACCAGAAAATAATTACTTTTGCGTGAGTGCTTTAATATTTTGAAGATTTGAACACGGTTGGTGAAAACGATATATAACATAAACGTTTTCGGCCCAGACGGCCTTCTTCAGACTCCTAATATGGACTGAAGTGAATATAGTCACCAGGTCAGTTAAGCCTTGGAGTAAGCAGGGTAAGCTGCTAATTGACGCCTATGTGATATCTCAGGGAGTATAACATTGGTGGTGCAGTGTCTCCTCTAGCGAGCGTTGTATGATGTGTCCCGAGTCATAGGTGGTGTGACATGCGCAGTCGGCTCTGCCCAGGCCCGATGCCTGGCAGAGTGAATTCAGAGCCAGAAGACGCCGCGGGGACGCTGCACGGAGAAGACTTCTCAGAGGATCCAGCCCGACCCTCACTCGTGAACTTGGTAAGTATAATTTGATCAAATGTTGCCTACCCCTGAAACGAGCATTTCCCCCCCCCCCCCCCTAGGCTATAATAGGGTTCGATATTCGATTCGAGTAGTTGAATATTGAGGGGCTACTCGAAACGAATATCGAACCTCGAACATTTTACTGTTCGCTCATCTCTATTCATTATCATCTTCACCTACTTCTCCTCCTCCACCCCAATGTCAGTCATCATCCATAAAGAAAAGTTTGTCCAGTAAACAGGAATGTGTACCCAGTCATCTGGCTGAGGTTAGTATTTAGATGCAAGGCTGCACAAAAGCAATAGCAGGAGTATGGCTAGCAAGAAGTAAGAGACAGCTATTTAAAACTAGCACAGTTCTGTGAGCCAAGACAGATCCCCAGATGCCCTCACCAGAGCCTGCTGTGAGGACGGTTGGACTTGCACTGAATCTGGGAATCTGAATTGTCACCAAAGGGAAGGATGTACCAATAATACATGCACCGTTGGTTGAAACCATATTAAAACCCACTATAAATTACACAGAAGAGTGCAGACAGGAGTAAAATCAGGAGACAGGCCAATAGTCAAAATCCAAGCGGGTATGTCACAGGCAGAATCAGCAAGCAAATATGGTATACAGAGAGCAAGTCAAAGGTTAATAAGCAAACAGGTACATACACAATATGGAGAGCCAAACTAGGTACTAAGTACAACCAAATTAGTTGGCGCCTGGGTCAAGAGGGAGGGGTCTTATTTAGGTCTCCTCAGCTGCTAATTGGACTAACCAAGAAAACCTTTGAAACTGCAAAAGCTTACAAGGTCGACATGGTTAAATGTGCAGCAACTGGATTAAGAATCCTGACAGCTGGACTGTAACTTTAACTTTCACCTGGCCAAGTTACTGGTGGTGCAGTCATTACGTGCCACTTGGTGGAATCCACTGCATTTCACCAACTAATAGCAGAACACAGTCTTGATGAAAGATGGAGTCTTGATGGAGAATACTTAGTATATTTTAGCTTTTTCAGATGGTAGGCAGTCCAGGCACACTGATATTAGTGTGTGAAAATTTTTTATTCAAATCTTGTAATTGTCATTCATTGATGCTGAATCTGCTGCCATAAAGGGATAATGTTTGGGGGCATTTTCACGAAGTCAATGAAGTCATGCAATTAATTCTTCACTTCACATTTCAACTGGCAGGCACACTGACAGTTTTTTTGTTTTTATTCCATAGTTGTCACTTTGTTGTCATAATAACAACAAAAATAAAAAAAACACACCATTGCTTTTTCCAATACTAATAAGTATCAGTGTTTCATATTTGGACATGAAGTAAGTTTCACTGTTTCTATGAAAGCCTCTATGTGAGTCTCAGAGGAACGACTAGAGAAACTCTCCACACATGAGATGCTGTGTCAGTTGGACAGTCAGAATGGTAACAGGGATTTGAGAACCAGAACTGAGCGATGAATTCACAACTACAGCCTGCCTCAACATTTACAAAAACTTTCTTAATACTCATTACAAACCGGGCTGCATTTGCTAAATACGTGCCATGCTGCGACAGGCTCACCCAGTTGGGATAAAGAGATGTATGAATGCTGGATCAAGTAGTGTTAGTTCTCATCCCACTCAGTCTAACTATATTTCTATTATTAATAACACCCCAAACAGTTGTCAATATACAGTGAACCTCCAGAAGACTACTCCATTGAGAAGAACCTCCTCTTAAAGGTCACATTTTTGGCTGACCAATTTACTTCCTTTTATACTCTATGGAATCCTATGAACAGACCACCCACTTATCCAACCAAAGATCACTTTTGGATTTGCATACAATGTCAGACTAATATGGGCGAGCTCTGTACTGATAGCTGGCGCCCAGAAACCCTGAGGAAAAGAAAACCTAAGGGGCAATATTTGTGGGTGGACCCTTAGGAATTGCATGATGGGGTGCAAGTGACACTGACATGTCCTATCAGTTAATTGAATGAGTCTCTTCTACCTCCCTTTCTTTATTGATGCTTATACCTATGCATTTGGCCGCTTGGGTTTCCATGATTACAAAGGAAACACTATATTGCTATACTCCAATGGAGGAGTTGTATAAGAGCAGACCAAGTATTCTGCATGTTGAATACACATTGCAGATGTTGATTGGTTAGGAAGCGTGTCCCCGTCCGGAGAGGAGAGTCTGAACTGTCAAATAGCCAGTGTCCTGGCCTCCGAGCATTGCCGCATACTGGTCGTACTACAGCACACACCAATGAATTATAAACTAATAAGTAATACTTTATTGTATGTCAGGATTTCGCATATCAATACATGCTAGGCCACTGACATAATAGCTTCTACAAATGGCAGTGATGTAGGTAGAAATTTTCAGCCACATAATCTTCCACCCATTGTTAAATGTGTCACTTCTGATGAATCTCTGACTTATATTATTCGAAGGAGAAATGTGTTAGGTAGATTTGTATGCCATATTAGTCCAACTGGAAGTAATAATATATATAAAATTATATATATATATATATATATATATATATATATATATATGTATATATATTCAATACTGCAGTGACTTCATACAGCTGTGTAGCTATAGCAGGTGCAAAGGTAGCAATCACTACCAGACCTTGGAGCTTTACAATGTCTCTACAATGTATGTATGTATGTATGATGACACCAGTATTTTAGGTAGCACAAGATAAATGGAGGTCCCATTACAGATTTTACATTGGGAGGGAGTGTTAAGGGGGCTCTATCACCTGATTTATTGGTTATGAGCTAAAGATATGCCTGAATAGCCTTTAAAAAGGCTATTCAGGTGCTGCTATTAGTTAGTAAAAACACACACCCCCATTTTTGTTAATTACCTTGGTAATCGATATGTAAATGAGCTTGATTGTGCATGGTGGGCGTGTCATGCACCCCTTAGCGTCATAGCTTCTGCACACCCACTGCTGTCTCCAAGCCGTCCTCCTCCTGCTTATTCACGGTGGTTTCTTCTGAAAGCTATTGAAAGCACGTGCGTGTGCAGTAGAGCTCCCTCCAGCGCACTACTATGCATGCTCCAGCGCCATTTTCCCATAGAGAACATTGCGAGCCGGGGCATGCACTGTAGAACACTGGAGGGAGCGCTACTGCACACATGTGTGCTTTCCATAGCTTTCAATGGAAACCGCCGTGAATAAGCAGGAAGAGGAGGGCTTGCAGTGGGCATGCAGAAGCTATGATGCTAAGGGGTGCACGACATGCCCACCGAGCACGATCAAGCTCATTTACATATCGATTACCAAGGTAATTAACAAAAAAAGGGGGGGGTCCTTTTACAAACTAACACCAGCACCTGAATAGCCTTTTTAGGTGCAATCAAGTTTTATTGTGATTTTTGCAATAAGGGATGAAACAAATGAAAACCAAAAAGGAGGGGGGGAACAAGACTTATAAACTAATAAAGCGACCACGCAGGGCCGAACAAAAAGGCAATGGAAAACGTGGGGAAACCCCATCATAATGAGCATGAACCAGAAAAGGAAGGAAAAAAATATTAATAATAATAATATCGGTAACAAGAAAGACAATGGGGGGGGGGAGGACAAGACGAGGACACCAGACACAGAAGGAAAATGGGACGGAAAAACGGCGCTACAAAATCAGAGAAAAATAAAGGGGGGTTGACCCAGAGAGATGGCAAGACCCGTGGCAGTAAGTCTTCAAAAAAATACTAGTACATCATGCGAAGAGGGCAGTGAAATCTGATGACTCCTGAAACACCACCCACGGCTGCCAGAGGGCGATAAATTTGGAAGTGTCAGGTACATCTCCCACCACCAAGAACTCCATTCTGCGGATGAGGAGGAACTCCTGCAGCCACTCCAGAAGAGAAGGAGGGGTAGAGCTGCGCCAATGGCGGGGGATGACCATCCTGGCAGCCGTGAGGAAGTGATGCAGAAGATCACCCTTAACTCTAGAAATCTTGCCAGGGATAAGGGAAAGGAGGGCCAGCTGCGGGGAAGGAGTAGGAGAGCGGCCAGTAACCTTTTCATACAATGAGAGCACAGCTGACCAGAATGGCTTGATCTCCTCACATTCCCACCATATATGCAGGAGAGAACCCTCCGCGGGACCACAGTCGGTCAGAAACCGAGGGATAAAACCTGTGGAGGAGCGTAGGGCAGCGATACCATAGGGACAGCAATTTAAAGTTCTTTTCCTGGGCACTACAAGGTAAAGGCAGCTTATGCGAGAGGAGAAAACAATGAATAGCCTTTTTAAAGGCTATTCAGGCATATCTTTAGCTCATAACCAATAAATCTGGTGTTAGAGCCCCTTTAAGTTATGCCTCAGAGTTCATGACAGCTACATAGTGACTGGTGCTGTGTTAGTTCCAGTTCTCTATTGTATTTGACAACCTATCCTAATAGATCGTGTACTTATGAGCATCTTACTCCAATGTACTTCATATAAAAGGGTTGTCCAGTGGGAAAATTTTTGCAAAGGGCTCTGCGTGGGTGGAAAATTAAAGTAGCTATACTCTGATGCTTACCAGGTCCCTGTGGATTTCTACTTCCCCGTCATTTCTCAACATATGGGAAATTCCAAAAAAAGCTAGCTCAGCTATTCATTGGCTATGGCAATGAACCACCCCAGCCACTGGACCAGGAAGCAGAGACCCCATCAGTGTTTAGATACAGAGTAACGTCATGGTTTCACAAATGTAATTTTTTTTACCTATTTACCCTTTACCAAAAACTACACAATCCCTTAAGAAATATACTGGTCTTAATACATTTCACCAATACTATTTTCAGGACAATAAAGAGCAATACTACAGCAATTCTTCTGAAGACCATTATCATCAAAAAAAATTAAAAATGAGAAACACGTGTATATCTGGAAAAAAAAAACGCCTTGTGTGAATCCAGTCTTTAAAGTATGGTTCTAATAGACACCATGTACATTTTATTGCTTTAGAAAACTACAGGTTCCAACTGTATAAATGCCAATAACATCCAATGTTTTAAAGCTGCTATAGTAAAAGATCAGATTTTAGCAAGTGCTTTCTAGGCAATACGCCAAATTTCATCTGATTCACTGAAAGGAATAAGAAAAAAGCCCTGATGAATGTCCTGTTCTGCATTACCAAAGGGGTACCTTTAGGCAAAGAGTATAATATCCAATCTCAAGCCAGAAAGGTGAGATCAATCCTTGAACAATCAAATTTCCAAACCACATTTTATCCAGAAATCAATACGCTCGCACTTTATAATGTGTATTCCCTATGTTGCAATACGCTTACTGGCAGCTTGAAGAGTATACGGTTTCAAAGAATTCCCGACTTATTATACAATCCATGCACTGTTTTAACAAAGTGTTTCGAATGCCACTTAGAAAATCAGCGCTTAAATTACAGCCACTGATGGGTAATACAGCATCGCTCAGCCCCAGCAATCTGGCAAATGTCATATCTAGTCTTACTCATACATTTTTCCACTTATTTTGCACATTACGGTACACACTTAAATCTCAGATGTCATTAACAAGACAAGTCTAACACGTTCCAACTGAGGCTTTCTCACAGCATGACACCATACAGCTCCAGAGGACAGGAAAGTCTATTTTTGAACGGCAGGTGTACATAACACTTCACTGGCATCTCTAGCTCTCATTTCCTAACATAAAAGAAGAAAAAGTGACCTTGCCTAGACATACAATGAGAAAGATGTAAACATCATGTCATCCTAAAACTAGATCTTAAAGGAAAAAGATGAGTAAAGTCATATGCCACCGCTGCCTCCAGGACACCATAAAATACACAGATGTGACACTTGAAAGTGATCGTGTAAAGGCTTCTACCTGAGCGTGCCAACATCCACCAGTTCAAACAGAGGGTGTGTGCCCTGTTAACATTCACATATACTTCCCTAGTAGAAAGAGAGGGGAAAAAGGACTGCTAATGCCAACAAAATCTTTAAAACATTTGGGCGCATTTTTTTTGATGGCTGGAATGTTGCTGCACTATAAATACGGAGGATTTTTTTTTAACTCTTCTTCCTGAATGTGCTTACATTTGCTTTCAAGTTAACTTTCTTCTGTGGCCACATAATTAAAATCAATTTAGGGAAAAATCTCATCTCCTTTGGAAAGTCAAAAAAAAAAAAAAAAAGACGGAAAAGGGAGTAGTCTTTCCCTGGCAAGAAAAATGTGGATTTTAAGCAAGTTCCTTAGGAAGCAATTTTTTTTTTCTTTTCAGCACAAAATGAACTGTTCCCAAATCAATAGGCGGCTATGGTTCACAGCACACAAGTAACCTCACAAAACACAGATAAAAAGACAGGAGAGCTGACAATAGGCATCAAGACTGCAGCCATCACTTGTACGTGAATCACATACCTGTACCCCAAAGCACAAGAGCAGGACGTGAAGACATCTGCAGGAGACAAAGCAATAAGGACACAGTCAAACTCTGCCATACTGAGTTGAGCTGTTACATACCGACAGAAGAATTTGACAGTTCTTACAGGCAAGTGCCGAGAGAGATAATGGAGTACATAGCTGGGGAGACCAGTGGCTGCAGTCCAGTTAATGAAGCGCTTCTCTTCTGCACAGGACCGCTTAGTGATCTAGTAGATTCCCAGGGATCCCGGCTTGCGTTACGATGAGGTGATAAGTTCACTTGCTCGCCGTGCTGGAGACTGACTCACAGGCATTAGCTCGTCTCCTGGCTGCTCTATCCCCCTCCTTTTACATACCCTCACAGACACTCACACCCTCCGCTTGTGGAGAAGTGAAGGTGCTGGGACGGGAGCTGTCACTAACCTCCAGCTGCAGGGAGGAAAGACTGAACAAAGAATGCAGCAAGTTCATTCAGTGCGTAGGAGCGCAACTCGTTACGATGACGCTTGCTGTGAAATTACGATATCTGTTCATCTTTTTTATATTGGGTATCCTGTTCTCGGGTCTGTCTACAAGACACATGTACCTTCCAGTCATAGATGCCACAGATGCTGCACCTGGTCGCCTTCTGTATGCACGAAGCTTTGCTCTCCTCAAGCTTCTGTTCTCAACATCTTCATGTCCAAGTTGCCACCTTTGGAGTAGACCTACCTTCGAGTTCGGTAAATCGAGGCCTGAGGAGAGTACTGTAGCTGCAGAATCCACAGCTAGCGACTAGTGCCTGTCATGTAAAGAGAAAAATTCCCACACAAAGGCTGCTATTTACCAAGAAGAAAAGCCAGCCTGGTGCTTAATCACTTCGAAATATCTTCAATGCGTTCGAGGCAGTCCGTCATTCCTGGTCCAGACCAGTGAAATAAAAACAAAAGTTCAAATTTCTAACATAAGGGATGAATCATCTGGAGAAAGTGCTCGGCTGAACAAGGGCTGGGAGCTCTTATGCCTCTCCAAAGGAACAGGAGAGGGAAACATTCGCTTTCTCTCCACAACAATAATTTGTCGCCATTCATTATCGAAAAGAAGCGAAATAACCGCATCAGACGGTTTAAATCATTACCTAAGATTTTCCTTTGCAGACCTAAAGCGATTTGTATGGGGTTTTGAAATGATCAGAGGACCTTTAATGTTTGGCATGCAAGCAAGTTATGTAAAATTGCTAATCAAATAAGTTTTCTCTTGATGCAGCGCACTGGAAACTGCCGGAAATGTTGTAATTGTTGCCATAAACACAAAGATTTGTCCGTAATCACATACATGCAGAGATGAAACTCATTCCAGGCATTGTAAAATGACTCTGCTCTAAGGGCTGGTTCACACTGCTGAATTTGATGCTGAATTTGTCAGGCAGAAAATTTTTACTTCAGGAATATGAAGCAGGTTTTTTTCTTCTTGATTAAAAAAAAAAAACCAGCTTGAAATTTAAGGAAAGCCCAGTGGGCATTGAGATCTCCACCCTATATCTACCTAAGCACCATCCCATGCCCATCCATCAAATGGAAGAGATTTTACTTAAAATGTTGAGTCCTCAAGCACCTCTGGGGCCTCCATAACAAGCCCCTCTGGATCCCCCTTACCAAGCACCTCTGAAGCCCTCTTACAAAGCCCCTCTGGATCCCCCTTACCAAGCACCTCTCGGGCCCCCTTACCAAGCACCTCAGAAGCCCCCTTATAAAGCACCTCTGGAGCCCCCTTACCAAGCCCCTCTGGATCCCCCTTACCAAGCCCCTCTGGATCCCCCTTACCAAGCACCTCTCAGGCCCCCTTACCAAGCACCTCTGGATCCCCCTTACCAAGCACCTCTCAGGCCCCCTTACCAAGCACCTCAGAAGCCCCCTTATAAAGCACCTCTGAAGCTCCTCTGGATCCCCCTTACCAAGCCTCTCTGGATCCCCCTTTACCAAGCCCCTCTGGATCCCCCTTACCAAGCACCTCTGAAGCCCCCTTACCAAGCACCTCTGAAGCCCCCTTACAAAGCACATCTGAAGCCCCCTTGCCAAGCCCCTCTGGATCCCCCTTACCAAGCACCTCTCGGGCCCCCTTACCAAGCACCTCTGAAGCCCCCTTGCCAAGCCCCTCTGGATCCCCCTTACCAAGCACCTCTCGGGCCCCCTTACCAAGCACCTCTGAAGCCCCCTTGCCAAGCCCCTCTGGATCCCCCTTACCAAGGGGGCCACATACCAACCAGAGCCCCGCATAAATGTGAGAATACATATAATACGTCTCCTCATAAAAACAACCATAAATATAATTCAGCGGCAGAACATGTGGCAGCAGGCATGTCTTCCCCAAACTTTATTCTATTCATGTACCAAATTTTATTTTTTGCAATTTTTTTTTACAGGAACAGGAAAGACAACGCCTTCTATTTCACCACAAATATTGAGTGCATTCCATCAACCATTTTCGAAGCCAGAGAGTTCACCTAGGACAACTTTCCCATAGGCTAAGACGGTGTGTATATTTCATTTTGTTTTATAATACAGTCTATTTCTCCCTGTTATCAGCCAGTTTACACTGGGGAGGGGGGTGATAACTATGGAATGAATGAATACAATCTATTGTTACCTGCTAGCAGCCAGTTTAGACTGAGGAGGGGAGCCAACTGTAGGATGAGTGGTAACAACCTTTTGCTCCCTGTTGTCAGCCAGTTTAGACTGAGGGTGAATACAATCTATTTCTCCCTGTTATCTGCCAGCTTATGTGAGGAAGGGGCTAAATGTAGGATAGAATAATACAAATATTTCTCCCTGTTATCAGTCAGAGTTAGCGGGGAAGGGGTTTACTGTAGGAATGGTAATTATGAACTATTGCTCCCTGTTATTAGCCAATTAAGTCTGGGAAGGAGCTGCCTGTAATACAGGACTGCACTGTAGTATAGGATAAGTGTTCTGTAGAATTGTGGCTTCTTGTTATCAATCAGTTTAGGCTGGGAAGGGCTGACTATAGGATGAGTAAATACAATCTATTGCTCCCTGCTATCAGCCAGTTCACACCAGGGATGGGCTGACTGTAGTATGGCCGAATACAATCAATTGCAAGGTTGAGACTAAAATGGAGTGGTTTAAATCAGGTGTGATGTGGATCCAGTAGGTGGCGCTACTTCAGCTCCAGGAATGTTAGTTGCTCTGCCTGCCAATACATCACTGACACACCCAGAGCCTGGGCGTTTTTGGGTGTTGCATTGTTTAAGTAGAGGATAACTATGTCTCTCCTTTATGCCACCCTAACCAGCCTGGTTTCATGTGAATACAGAAGGAAGTGCCTCATACTAACAGTTACTGAAGGCAGCGCCACCTACTGGATCCACATGTGACCCCTGCAAGGAGTATGTTGCATACAGCAGATGCTGCAGTTATGCCAGGCCGAGGCCCCCAGTGACGTTCCAGGCCGCGGCTCCCAGTGACGCTCCAGGCCGCGGCTCCCAGGGACGCTCCAGGCCAAGGCTCCCAGGGACGCTTCAGGCCGAAGCCCCAGTGACTCTCCAGGCCGAAGCCCCCAGCGACTCTCCAGGCCGAAGCCCCCAGCGACTCTCCAGGCCGAGGCCCCCACTGACTCACCAGGCCAAGGCGCCTGGTGACGCCCCAGGTAGGCACTAGATCCCCTACAAGAGTTAGTGAGTAGACATTGCTGGAATTTACAGTACTGCTGTTAGAGAGTTTACAGAACTGTTGTAGAAAGTAGCTGCTGTGTCTATAGTGCACCAACCTTTTCTGAATGCGTGCCATCGTCCGCAGCAACTGGACCCCAACGGATGGACTGTTCTTATTGCTGCAGCCATTAGGAACTCTGCATTGTGTGCTGTTATTTAGGAGTGCGAGCTGTTACCTGCAGTATGATGCATACCTCCCAACTTTTGAAGAACCGAAAGAGGGACAAAATGTGCAGCAAATTTAGCCCCGCCCACTTTTGTGTTGACCCCGCCCACTCATTAATTTTTCATGTGCCCGCACACAGTATAATCCTCCTACAGTCACCCGTAAATTATATGTCCCCCCTCTATCTCTCCCCCAGTTTCATATACACCCTTCATCTGCCCCCAGTTTCATGTCCCTCCATCTCTGCCCCCAGATTCATGTCCTCTCCATCTCTGCCCCCAGATTCATGTCCTCTCCATCTCTGCCCCCAGATTCATGTCCTCTCCATCTCTGCCCCCAGATTCATGTCCCTCCATCTCTCCCCCCAGATTCATGTCCCCACATCTCTGCCCCCAGATTCATGTCTCTCCATCTCTGCCCCCAGATTCATGTCTCTCCATCTCTGCCCCCAGATTCATGTCCCACATCTCTGCCCCCAGATTCATGTCCCCACATCTCTGCCACCAGATTCATGTCCCTCCATCTCTGCCCCCAGATTCATGTCTCCCATCTCTTCCCCCAGATTCATGTCCCCCCATCTCTGCCTCCAGATTAATGTCCCTCCATCTCTGCCCCCAGATTCATGTCTCCCATCTCTGCCCCCAGATTCATGTCCCCCATCTCTGCCCCCAGATTCATGTCCTCTCCATCTCTACTCCCAGATTCATGTCCCCACATCTCTGCCCCCATTGTCATGCCGTCCTCTCCTTCATCTGCCCCCAGATTCACGTTCCACCTCCACATTAAACTTACCTTCTCCTCCGCTCCCTCGCCGCTCTTTGCCCGCCTATCTCGCTGACACATGCGGCTGAAGGAAGGAGCTGACACAGGTCAGCTCCTCGCTTCGCCGCTGCGTGTCTCTCTCGCTGACACATGCGGCTGAAGCGAGGAGCTGACCTGTGTCAGCTCCTCGCTTCAGCCGCATGTGTCAGCGAGAGAGAGAGACGCAGCGGCGAAGCGAGCAGCTTCAGCCGCATGTGTCAGGGAGAGAGGCGGGCAGCGGCGAAGCGAGGAGCTGACCTGCGTCCTCTGGACGCAGATCTGAGTTGAAATCGGGACATACCTCCCTCCAACCGGGACCGCGGGACATGTCACCCAAATCGTGACTGTCCCGCGGAAATCGGGACGGTTGGGAGGTATGTATGATGGCATGTGTGTGATGACTATCATCTGTGGGTCACTAACTTAACTCTGTGCTATTCCCTATAGTGTATTATACCTGCCAGGCCTGGCACATAGTTCATTCCCACCACTAGGGGGTTTAATATTTTAGGTAGGGTTGAGCCGATCTTGAGATTTCAGGATCATTTTCCATCTGAACCTGAGCCCAGTTCCGATCCTAATGCAAGTCAATGGGATTTTTTAATGATTGAAGATTGGATTTTAAAAACGATCCTATTCACTACACAGCGTGGAGTCCAGAATATGAACGCTTCAATTTTTGAACTCCACGATATGTAGTGATTAAAAAATCCACGGGCTACTTAGTCCCCCCCCTGGTGTCCGCTTACCTGCTAAGATCCGCTACCGCTCCCCTCATGTCTCCCCGCCCAGTACCCACCCACACTCTCCTAAGCCACAACAAGCCCCGCCTACTCCCAGCATATGTAACACTAGCCTAGGGAGGCGGAGGCACGCACGGAGCTCTGAAGGCATGTGAATGAGAGAGGAGAAGACCGAGAAGAATGGGGAGCGGATCTGTGCAGTTAAGTAGAGAGATCGGAATTCAGTTCCTGATCTTTTTTAGGCTTGATTGGAACCCGATCGCGATTGTGAAATTCTCGATCGCTGATTGGAATCCGATCTTTTCCGATCCCGATTGCTCAACCCTAATTATAGGATATACCTGTGCATTGTCATGTGAATCACTGAAACATTTCTCTGTTCGCATTTTATCAAGTTTGCCCTGTTTAACTTTCCCATAATAAATTGGTTAAGTAGTTTTATCCTCAACATTTGTGAGTGTGTACTGAGCTTAGGTGGAGGGTTTCCAGAATCGACCCCTAGCAGAAGAGGAAGACCCTCCTAAATTTCTACAGAGCTCCTAGCAAGATTCGGGTGGAGTCACTGCGCCATAGCGAGGTGAGAACTACAACACACCCCGCCTACAGAGGTTGGCCCAAAGGGGTGTTACACACAGCATATCAGGCAACACCTGAATTTACTCCATTCTAGCATCTACCTCTATTTGCTCCATGTTATCAGCCAGTTTAGGCCAGGAAGGGCTTGCTATAGGGTAAGTAAATAATCTATTGCTCCCAGTTATTACCCAGTTTAGGCCAGGAAGGGCTTGCTCTAGGGTAAGTAAATAATCTATTGCTCCCAGTTATCGGCTACTTTAGGCTGGGGGTGGCTGTAGGATTATTAAATACAATCTATTGCTCCCTGTTATCAGTCCATTAAGGCTGGGAAGGTGATGCCTGTATTTTCAGACATGTTTATTCACCATTTTTTATTGGGAGCCTTCCATTTTTTGGGGCCCCTCACCCGGTACCCAGTCAGTAATGAGTTTCACCTGGCCCCCAGGCACTTGTGTCTTTATTTTTTTGCCTGAGCGCAGGGACCATTCAGCAGCTGTGGCTGGTCTCTGCTGGAGAGGGGGGTTTAGCAGGGGGGAGAGACTTCACTAAACCAATCCCTGTTCTTCTTGTAAGCACCAGCGGGAGGCTCGGAGTGAAGAGATGAGGAGTCTGCAGTGCAGCTCGGAGTACAGTCCACTGCACTGAACATACACAGCCACTCAGGGCTTACAGCAATACTGTAGTATCATTTTTATGGTGCGATTCTTATCCCCTAGCTGCTTGTAAGGACATCTCTTGTATTAATGACATGTAATATTCTCAAGTTCCTTCTAAATCCAGCGAGTTCCTTCTCTTTGGCCTGCACTGTCCTCTCCACACTTGTCAGTAACCAGAAGATTTCATGGCTGGAAATAGTATTGACTGTTATTTAGCTGTATTATGGGGACTGGCTAAACACATCCTTATAATATTTTTAAAGCAACTTGAGACACAAACTATAAAAATTGTATAACTTTATTAATAAATATCACATCAAACAATACATAAACAGACAAGGGAGACACACATAGGAAAAAAGATAAATTTCCCCATAAAGTAGCGGCGGAATACCAAAAACCCTCCCACCAGTCAAAGACTGAGTCTAACCCCAATATATAGTATAGAAATACAAGAGCAATAAGTCACAAAAAAGAGGAATATGATCCCCAATTAGATACTTAGTATTACATACCAATCATAGGCCAGGGGACTAAAATACACATATCTTCCCCAGTAAAGAGGCATCCCAAATAGGGTCACCTTAATACATACCCGTAGGTGTAGACATATTCTCCGTGGATACCAATGTATTAATGGAGAAAACAGCAGGGGGGACTCAGTCAGAGGCTGGTAGGACTGTGGGAAACGCCTGACGCGCGTTTCGCCTTCACTCGGCTTCGTCATCCTTATAATAGTAAGATCAGCCACCACACAACAGCTTTCAAAAAACTCACCCTCATTTGCTGTGATCAGAAATCACCTTGTGATGGGCTCTCACCTCTGCACCATGTCTTTCTTACAGCTACCTGGAGAATTTCTTAAACTTTCTGATGTCATCAGGGGCTTTACATGGACTAGATGAAACCCCTGAACCAGGAGGATAAGACCATGAGGAGGGAGGGTCATCAGTCCACCTGAAAACCTGCTCATGTTATGTCCTTTTTTTTTATTTCTATATCAAAGTGGTCTGTTCACCATCACCACCGACTAGAGTATGTCATTTAGTACGCGCTCCTCCACTGAATTTTTTTTCTCCAGCTCCCATAGCTTCCAAGTAATGAATGTAATTAATTTTCATGCCTGGTATGCTAATTAGACTGTAATGGCAAGTGGATGGGGTCAGACAGGAGCAGCAAAGAGAACGTGACTCAGAGCTCTGACACCCACTATAGATTGCAAAATCTATTCCGCATACTGGGCACCAAAAGTATCTGGTTCAGAATGATAGGGCTAGAGAAGTGAATATTAAAGGATGAAAAGAGCTCAAGACAGTGGAGGTGGTGAAAGGTCCTCTTTGATGAATTGCTCAGTCTTATTAAACAACTTTACAAATTTTTTGTTGTGAAATTGTTTGACAGACATTACATCACATCTTTATCTTGTAGAGTTTATGGTATCTGGGGAGAGTTATGCACCCCTTACATTTCCAATTCCAGGTTGATAAATCCACCATATCTAGAATTGTAAGAAGCGCATGCAATATGATCTGGTAACATTTACAGCCCATATCAAGGCCCAGTGTAACCCAGAATTAAAAAAAAAAATATATATTTATTGTATGCTTATTTGTATAGCACCATCATTTTCCACTGCGCTTTCCAGACATATTCTGCCATTGTCTACATTTACTATAAGTATTAGAGATGAGCGAACAGTGTTCTATCGAACACATGTTCGATCGGATATCAGGGTGTTCGCCATGTTCGAATCGAATCGAACACCACGTGGTAAAGTGCGCCAAAATTCGATTCCCCTCCCACCTTCCCTGGCGCCTTTTTTGCACCAATAACAGCGCAGGGGAGGTGGGACAGGAACTACGACACTGGGGGCATTGAAAAAAATTGGAAAAAGTCATTGGCTGCCGAAATCAGGTGACCTCCATTTTAGACGAATAGTGGATTTCAAATCCGGGTCATATGAGAATGTGAACTTTGTGACTATGAGAAAGGGATAGCTGTACAGGCAGGGATAGCTAGGGATAACCTTTATTTAGGGGGGAATGTTATTAAAAATAACTTTTTGGGGCTCTATCGGGTGTGTAATTGTGATTTTTGTGAGATAAACTTTTTCCCATAGGGATGCATTGGCCAGCGCTGATTGGCCGAATTCCGTACTCTGGCCAATCAGCGCTGGCCAATGCATTCTATTAGCTTGATGAAGCAGAGTGTGCACAAGGGTTCAAGCGCACCCTCGGCTCTGATGTAGCAGAGCCGAGGCTGCACAAGGGTTCAAGCGCACCCTCGGCTCTGATGTAGGAGAGCCGAGGGTGCACTTGAACCCTTGTGCACCCTCGGCTCTGCTACATCAGAGCCGAGGGTGCGCTTGAACCCTTGTGCACACTCTGCTTCATCAAGCTAATAGAATGCATTGGCCAGCGCTGATTGGCCAATGTATTCTATTAGCCTGATGAAGTAGAGCTGAATGTGTGTGCTAAGCACACACATTCAGCTCTACTTCATCGGGCTAATAGAATGCATTGGCCAGCGCTGATTGGCCAGAGTACGGAACTCGACCAATCAGCGCTGGCTCTGCTGGAGGAGGCGGAGTCTAAGATCGCTCCACACCAGTCTCCATTCAGGTCCGACCTTAGACTCCGCCTCCTCCGGCAGAGCCAGCGCTGATTGGCCGAAGGCTGGCCAATGCATTCCTATGCGAATGCAGAGACTTAGCAGTGCTGAGTCAGTTTTGCTCAACTACACATCTGATGCACACTCGGCACTGCTACATCAGATGTAGCAATCTGATGTAGCAGAGCCGAGGGTGCACTAGAACCCCTGTGCAAACTCAGTTCACGCTAATAGAATGCATTGGCCAGCGCTGATTGGCCAATGCATTCTATTAGCCCGATGAAGTAGAGCTGAATGTGTGTGCTAAGCACACACATTCAGCACTGCTTCATCAAGCCAATACAATGCATTAGCCAGTGCTGATTGGCCAGAGTACGGAATTCGGCCAATCAGCGCTGGCTCTGCTGGAGGAGGCGGAGTCTAAGGTCGGACCTGAATGGAGACTGGTGTGGAGCGATCTTAGACTCCGCCTCCTCCAGCAGAGCCAGCGCTGATTGGTCGAGTTCCGTACTCTGGCCAATCAGCGCTGGCCAATGCATTCTATTAGCCCGATGAAGTAGAGCTGAATGTGTGTGCTTAGCACACACATTCAGCTCTACTTCATCAGGCTAATAGAATACATTGGCCAATCAGCGCTGGCCAATGCATTCTATTAGCTTGATGAAGCAGAGTGTGCACAAGGGTTCAAGCGCACCCTCGGCTCTGATGTAGCAGAGCCGAGGCTGCACAAGGGTTCAAGTGCACCCTCGGCTCTCCTACATCAGAGCCGAGGGTGCGCTTGAACCCTTGTGCAGCCTCGGCTCTGCTACATCAGAGCCGAGGGTGCGCTTGAACCCTTGTGCACACTCTGCTTCATCAAGCTAATAGAATGCATTGGCCAGCACTGATTGGCCAGAGTACGGAATTCGGCCAATCAGCGCTGGCCAATGCATTCTATTAGCCCGATGAAGTAGAGCTGAATGTGTGTGCTAAGCACACACATTCAGCACTGCTTCATCACGCCAATACAATGCATTAGCCAGTGCTGATTGGCCAGAGTACGGAATTCGGCCAATCAGCGCTGGCTCTGCTGGAGGAGGCAGAGTCTAAGATCGCTCCACACCAGTCTCCATTCAGGTCCGACCTTAGACTCCGCCTCCTCCAGCAGAGCCAGCGCTGATTGGCCGAATTCCGTACTCTGGCCAATCAGCACTGGCTAATGCATTGTATTGGCTTGATGAAGCAGTGCTGAATGTGTGTGCTTAGCACACACATTCAGCTCTACTTCATCGGGCTAATAGAATGCATTGGCCAATCAGCGCTGGCCAATGCATTCTATTAGTGTGAACTGAGTTTGCACAGGGGTTCTAGTGCACCCTCGGCTCTGCTACATCAGATTGCTACATCTGATGTAGCAGTGCCGAGTGTGCATCAGATGTGTAGTTGAGCAAAACTGACTCAGCACTGCTAAGTCTGCATTCGCATAGGAATGCATTGGCCAGCCTTCGGCCAATCAGCGCTGGCTCTGCCGGAGGAGGCTGAGTCTAAGGTCGGACCTGAATGGAGACTGGTGTGGAGCGATCTTAGACTCCGCCTCCTCCAGCAGAGCCAGCGCTGATTGGCCGAATTCCGTACTCTGGCCAATCAGCACTGGCTAATGCATTGTATTGGCTTGATGAAGCAGTGCTGAATGTGTGTGCTTAGCACACACATTCAGCTCTACTTCATCGGGCTAATAGAATGCATTGGCCAGCGCTGATTGGCCGAATTCCGTACTCTGGCCAATCAGCACTGGCTAATGCATTGTATTGGCTTGATGAAGCAGTGCTGAATGTGTGTGCTTAGCACACACATTCAGCTCTACTTCATCGGGCTAATAGAATGCATTGGCCAATCAGCGCTGGCCAATGCATTCTATTAGCGTGAACTGAGTTTGCACAGGGGTTCTAGTGCACCCTCGGCTCTGCTACATCAGATTGCTACATCTGATGTAGCAGTGCCGAGTGTGCATCAGATGTGTAGTTGAGCAAAACTGACTCAGCACTGCTAAGTCTGCATTCGCATAGGAATGCATTGGCCAGCCTTCGGCCAATCAGCGCTGGCTCTGCCGGAGGAGGCGGAGTCTAAGGTCGGACCTGAATGGAGACTGGTGTGGAGCGATCTTAGACTCCGCCTCCTCCAGCAGAGCCAGCGCTGATTGGCCGAATTCCGTACTCTGGCCAATCAGCACTGGCTAATGCATTGTATTGGCTTGATGAAGCAGTGCTGAATGTGTGTGCTTAGCACACACATTCAGCTCTACTTCATCGGGCTAATAGAATGCATTGGCCAATCAGCGCTGGCCAATGCATTCTATTAGCGTGAACTGAGTTTGCACAGGGGTTCTAGTGCACCCTCGGCTCTGCTACATCAGATTGCTACATCTGATGTAGCAGTGCCGAGTGTGCATCAGATGTGTAGTTGAGCAAAACTGACTCAGCACTGCTAAGTCTGCATTCGCATAGGAATGCATTGGCCAGCCTTCGGCCAATCAGCGCTGGCTCTGCCGGAGGAGGCGGAGTCTAAGGTCGGACCTGAATGGAGACTGGTGTGGAGCTATCTTAGACTCCGCCTCCTCCAGCAGAGCCAGCGCTGATTGGTCGAGTTCCGTACTCTGGCCAATCAGCACTGGCCAATGCATTTCTATGGGGAAAAGTTAGCTGGGGAAAAGTTAGCTTGCGAAAATCGCAAACTGACAGGGATTTCCATGAAATAAAGTGACTTTTATGCCCCCAGACAT
The DNA here is from genome assembly GCF_031893055.1 of Leptodactylus fuscus. Classification (NCBI taxonomy): domain Eukaryota; kingdom Metazoa; phylum Chordata; class Amphibia; order Anura; family Leptodactylidae; genus Leptodactylus; species Leptodactylus fuscus. The sequence goes on along the minus strand of NC_134269.1, from coordinate 179,819,123 downwards.
GCTTCCCCTGCTGTCCCAGTGTCATTCCAGGGTGTTGGTATCATTTCCTGGGGTGTCATAGTGGACTTGGTGACCCTCCAGACACGAATTTGGGTTTCCCCCTTAACGAGTTTATGTTCCCCATAGACTATAATGGGGTTCGAAACCCATTCGAACACTCGAACAGTGAGCGGCTGTTCGAATCGAATTTCGAACCTCGAACATTTTAGTGTTCGCTCATCTCTAATAAGTATGTCTTTGGAGTGTGGGAGGAAACTCACGCAAACACAGGGAGAACATACAAACTCCTTGCAGATGTCCTTGGCAGGATTTGAACCCAGGACTCCAGCTGCAAGACTGCAGAGCTAACCACTGAGCTACCGTGCTGCCTATTTCAATCTGTGGCCAATTTTCCACGGTAAGTATGCAGATGTCCAACACATTCAGGATCACATTACTTTAATTACAAGCAATATTTTTTCAGTCATTATAATGATAATGGCTGATGCCATATACAAGTTTCTTGCTATTGAAGTCCACACTTATAGTAACACTGGTGACTTCCAGGTGCTACTGACATTGACCGTTGGGCAGCGAGTACTAGAACACTACATCTTCCAAGACCTTTTCTGGGTACCACATATCCAATCCCCTTTATCATGAATTCCAATAAGGCGTTCCCCTGATGACCAACCTGCTGAAAGGAGGGAACTGGATGACTGGAAGAGGGTATTCAAATAAGGTTGAGCAAGGTACAACAATGGTTTACGCCTTTGCGATCATGGCTAATAAGTGGAGAATTTTTACCCATTCACTGCAAGTAGATGCCAACACAATTGATGTGGACATGAAGTGTGCTAGATGACGATGTTTGGGAGTTGAACTATGACAGCTCCTGCACGGAAGAGAAACTGTAACTTGATTGTGCTAGCAGGTCAAATTTACAGTTACGAGATGTCTTCACAGATTATTTCATGACTCCTAAAGGTGCCATGCCTTGGCAATTGGACAGCCTGAGTGAAGAAGCGGGCTGATCAGAATGGATGGTTTCCCTCATTGCATCTGGCATACCTGGCATCCAGTGCACCTAAATGCTATAGTTTATGGACTATCCTCTCCCAATTAAAGTTCCTTTACTTATTTCCCTAAATTTTATAAATTACTAGCTTTTACCCGCGACTTCGTCTGCGGTGATTTGAGAATTGGGCGGACACAGACATGTGAAACTGTAAAAGTGCTTTAAAAAGTTCGGTGGGATAGCAAATGTGATGTGTTATATTGTGTATGTAGTGATACAGACAATGTGATGTGTTATATTGTGTATGTAGTGATACAGACAGTGTGATGTGTTATATTGTGTATGTAGTGATACAGACAGTGTGATGTGTTATATTGTGTATGTAGTGATACAGACAATGTGATCTGTTATATTGTGTATGTAGTGATACAGACAATATGATGTGTTATATTGTGTATGTAGTGATACAGACAATGTGATGTGTTATATTGTGTATGTAGTGATACAGACAATGTGATGTGTTATATTGTGTATGTAGTGATACAGACAATGTGATGTGTTATATTGTGATGTGAGTAAGTAGAGTGAGGCCTACTCCTGAGGTTACAGTAAGAAGTGTGCAGGCAGGTTGAGGCAGGAAATGCCAGGCAGTGTGTGTGAGTCTATAGCTGATGTGTTATATTGTGTATGTAGTGTTATATTGTGTATGTAGTGATACAGACAATGTGATGTGTTATATTGTGTATGTAGTAATACAGACAATGTGATGTGTTATATTGTGTATGTAGTAATACAGACAATGTGATGTGTTATATTGTGTATGTAGTGATACAGACAATGTGATGTGTTATATTGTGTATGTAGTAATACAGACAATGTGATCTGTTATATTGTGTATGTAGTGATACAGACAATGTGATCTGATATTGTGTATGTAGTAATACAGACAATGTGATGTGTTATATTGTGTATGTAGTAATACAGACAATGTGATGTGTTATATGTCAATGTGATGTGTTATATAGTGGAAATCTATATGTAAATGTGAGTGAGTAGAGTGAGGGCTCCTCCTGAGGTGACAGTAAGGAGTGTGCAGGCAGGTTGAGGCAGGAAATGCCAGGCAGTGTGTGTGAGTCTATAGCTGGGGCTAGGAGTGCTGCTTTTGTGAGTCTCCTGCTAGGAAGCTATGTTGTTTAGTGGCACCAAAAGTAGCCTGTGACTCAATCCTAAGGGAAAACTATGTTTGTGGAAAATTGCACGCAAATCCGTCCAGGCGTTTTAGCGTGATTGAGGAACAAACATCCAAACTCACAAACATCCAAACACACAAACTTTCACACTTATAATATTAGTAGGATTCCAACATAATTCCAAGACCTCCCATAAATTATATTTCCTGATTAAAATTTTGTTTTTAAAAATTAAATTCTGCTTATAGTGTGTGTCTTTCTTTTTTATAAATTAGTTGTACTAAGTTCTGAAGTTAACCCTTATCGATGGGTTAACTTCCTGATCACTAGGGGTCTAACTAATGTGATTGAGTAAACTTCCAAACTTGGTGCAGCAACTTTTTAGACTAAGGCCATATTCTGTGATTTTGCGGTGAGATGTCCATAGCAGATATCACACACCAAACTCCATCTCCACAGTACATATAAAATTGACTGATCTTTGCTGCGGCTTTAAAGAGAACCTTTTATGGGTTTGGGCACAGGCAGTTCTATATACTGCTGGAAAGCCGACAGTGCGCTGAATTGAGAGCATTGTCGGCTTTCCCGATCTGTGCCCCAGTGAAGAGCTATCGGTACCGGTACCATAATTCTTCACAGTCAGAAGGGCGTTCCTGACAGTCAGTCAGGTACGTCCTTCTTCACAGCAGTGCCTATAGCGCTGTACAGTGTGAGTGGGGAGGAACGCCCCCTCCCTCTGCTCACAGTGCTCCCCCATAGACAAGTATTATCAGGAGGGGAGGGGGTGTTCCTCCCCGATCAAACAGTACAGCGCTATAGGCACTTCTGTGGAGAAGGACGTTCTTGACAGACTGTCAGGAACGCCCTTCTGACTGTGAACAGCTAAGCTACCGGCACTGATAGCTCTTCACCCGGTGCACAGATCGTGAAAGCTAACAGTGCGCTGAATTCAGTGCACTGTCGGCTTTCCAGCAGTATATAGAACTGCCTGTGCCCAAACCCATGAAAGGTCCTCTTTAAGCAGCGATTCCAATATTACTAAGTTAGATTTCAAACTTTGCATTGGAAAGACAGAAATACAACAAAGGTTATACACATTGGGGGTTGGCTCCTGAGGATACAGAGCTAGCTTCTGATTGGTGTGTGCTCTTGAGTTACAGCGCCTCATTGATCCCCTTAGCGAGGCAATTCATATGTCGACAATGGATGGTTTTACTAGGGCAATACCTGCTTGAGTTGCTGGAGATCCTCTCATAGCTTTCAACCTTTGTATTGCAGAAACCTCATCTGCAGTGCTGCCACCGCACAGCACACTGGTTTAGCTGTTTAGTGAGGTTGCAGCAACAGTATAATGGCCTCCTTTTGCCCCTGCACACAATGTATCAACCCTCTAATTGTCCCCTTAAGCTCTTACACACAATATAATGACTCCTTTTGGTCTCCTTATGCCGCTATACAAAATTTAATTTGCCCTCACTATGTACAATGGCCCACAAATTTGGTATATCCTGGTGACCATGCACTGACAACAGAATTAATTATTACTCACTGTTCTTAATTTCCCCAATTCCCCTGTTCTTTCCTGCTTGGCACTGGCACATTTAACCCTATGAGTACATGAGCAGGGATGGGGAATCTATAGGGAGCCAAGAACAGTGAGCTAGAATTGAGACAGCCCATAAAACAATATTAACTACATAAAAGCTATGTAAAGCATATGCATACAATATAAGTGCATGCAACAATGTATATCATATTAAAATACATACAGACCAAAACTGCCTGTGCAAATGCACATTTCACTACCAATATACCTCAAATTAAACGACTTTCACCACTTTACTGTAACCTTATCTATTCACTTCAACTCAACTTTTTTCCATTGTTTTCTTTGGCTATTGTGAGTTACCACAGTGCAGAGAGTTATCAGATTAACTTGGAAATAAATATATTTGTAAATAAGCTTTCCAGATATGCCTTTCAGGGTCCAGGAAAGCTGGGTAACCCACCATGTTCAGTTGTAATAGAGACTGCGGAATCAAAATCTACCTATAAAAAACCTCCTTCCTTCCCCTATATTTGTGTTGTTATATTTGTGATATTCTTCGTGAGATTTGCCTTTCATGGTCCCAGACAACCTGGGTAATATATACTATAGTTCTGTAATAGGGATTTCAGAGTACTGCAGCTGGACTGTTTGCAATGGTACTTTTAGGCCCTACCCCCCAATGTGTGGCTGGGATTAGCCAGAATAGCATTCACTTTGTAGGTTTGCATTTTTTTCTGTAGCGTTTTTGCAATGTGGGGCTGCACTGGCATTAGTGGATTGGAGAGAGTTGGAGTTGGTGAAGGTTGTGAAAGGTCTTTAAGTCTTATGTCAACTAATATCTTGTCCTTTTTTATCACAATGTAACAGTAAAGAAGGGATATTTTTGCAGACAACATAGTAAGCCAAATTTCTGCAGGGAGCATTCTGGATTCTCCTTCAGGAAAACAGCTTCTACAAGCTCCTGGCCAAGTTCACTGCAGGTGGTTTGCAGATTTTTCTTCTCCTTGGTCACTTTAAAGTCCTGGGTCTGTGATCAATGAAAGTGATGTCATCAGCACAGTAAACAGGTTGCATTGCTCATGAGAGCTGCAACATCTTCAAACAACTGATCTATGGGGGTCCCGAATGTCAGACCCCACCTTAGTCAGCAATTCGCCAATATAACAATAGTAATAATAATGATACTTTTTTTATTTATACAGTTCCAAAATATTCTGCACCACTTTACAAATCATAGGATTCATGAACAGACAAAATAAGACATTACAGAATAATATATCAATAGGAATGAGGGCGCAGCTCGCAAGAGGGAGGTGATACAATAGGTAGTACTAAGTTTCCGTAGGTATAATTGACATGCTGCAATTTCCAACTGCGAATGTCCAGTCGGCCATTTTCATGTGGCCTCTTACACGCTCTGTCCAACACTAAATGGCAAAAGCGACTCACCATGCGCGGGATTTGAATCCCAAAGACACGATCAGCGGGTGCTGACACTGCGAAGAAGTGGCAGTACAAGAAGAGAGAGTCAGCGCTGGATCTTCTCAGGAGCATGTGCTTTGAGAAATGGGGACACCCCCTGTGGTTTCTGAAAACTATTTTGAATAAAGAAGAAAAATCTCAAAAATGGTGGCGCTGAGCAGAAAATAAAGTTAGGAGAATAGTCTTTCTAAAGGCTATTCCGACATGCTGTTAGTGAAAAAAAAAACAGAAAAAAAAAACATTTTTCACATGATAGAATCCCTGTTATGCAATTTCTCCAAAGCATGGAGATGTCCCACATTTTGGCACTAGGCATGGTGCAGAAGGGAGGGAACACTAATGGGCATATTTCTGGAATTGGTTTCAGTTGGCATGAGGGGCGGCAGCCACGGGACTTTTTTTTTTTTTTTACCTTAAAGGGCGTATTAAAGGACCTTTGATGATGTCAGTGATGATGTCATCAGAGACAGAGACATACTGAATGTGGGGTAGGTATAAATGGTTTCACAACTGATTGCTTTTTTGGCTACAAAGGCAAGATCAATCTATGCCTAATATTAACGGTTAGTATATAATACTAGAGAGAAAAATGTGCTACTCTCTGCAGACCATATGGTAATATTGTTATCTAATGTGAACAGTTCCAGCACCTGAGTAGTAGTTGTAGTAAAATCATTTGGTGTTTACTAGTAGAAGACATTGACGTGTAGAACTTAATTTGATTTAATGTGAGACAAATAAGAAGCAAATTTATGTTATGTTAATGCATACTGGTCTCAGCCGGTATATATGTGCATAGTACCATAGTACCAAAGTACCATATTTTATACCATAGTACCATATTATATATTTTACATAACTTTCCAATTTTTGTCCCGGACCTGCTGTTTAAAGCATATGTCCTTATATGAAACAACTTTTGTTAAATGAATAGTACAGGTGAATATAAGAAACCTTGTAATATATCTTATTTAAGAAATATGTTTACTCATTTATCAAGATGAAGTATTTTTTACAAACTAATCTATGGAGAGGGGAGGGGGAGGATTAGGCTACTGGAAAAGACACACTATGGCTAGGTTTACACCTGTGCCCGGTCTTCGGTCGAGGATTCCATCCCCAAATCTAGTTGGAAAAATAGAGAGAGAAAAGTCCCGCAATAGAAAACTGAATGCAGGTGTGAACCTAGCATCATAGCGGCAGCTGCTTCTGATAAGGAGGAGGAGAATGGCCTAATAAGTGGACAAAGAAACACAGTTACTTATTAAGATATATTACAAAGTTTATTATATTAACCTGTACTAGTGGTTTTACAATGGAATATACACTTTAAAGGGGTTGTCCCATGAAAAGCATATGAAAATCTATACTGCTAGTTTATGTGGATTTAAGACATTTCCTAAATACATTGCTTTATCAAAACTGCTTTGTTTGGCCGCTATCTTAATTTATTCACTTCATTGTTGACACTGCGTTTCTATGGCAACTGGGCTTATCTGCTCATTTCCCAAGTGACTTAGCTGCCTGCTCTCAGAGGGGAGGGAGGGGCTGACAAGCAACGGAGCTCCTCAGATAGGGGAGGGGGGAGGTGAGAGCTCCGGGATTACTGTGCTGTCTATCTTCAGCTTTTCCACTTATCAGCCAGTTTAATTGAATTTGGCTGTTACGGGCTGAGATAAGCAGTCCGTTACCTCTGTATGTAATGCAAGCTGACTCAAATCCAGCTCTGCTATATCATGTATGTAGCAGAGCAGATAGCAGAGCAAGTGAAACCCCGCCCACCAATGTGCCGAGAAATCCAGGAAGTGAAGAGAGCACACAGCCTTCAGGCTGTAGAACAAGAGTTATGGGAATACCCCTTTAAGTCACTGGATAGCATGATATGAAAGTTTATGTGGGGCAGGAAACATCCAAGGAACCAAATGGAATATTTACAATGATACAAACAATTTGGTAGATTGTGTTTTTCCAAATTTTAGATTGTTTTTTTTGGAGCATACAACTACTATTATTTGCTATTATTTGCAAAGTTCTGAATATATATATATACACTTTTTATTCTAGGGAGAAATGTGCATTCTTATAATGAGTCACTGGATGTATTTTCAATGTTGGAAAGAGTATTATAGAAGCTTTAACCTGAAATGAACCTTTTTTAAAGCTTGTCTTGATGCCTGATTAAGAACATGTCCTTTTTCTCTTAAGGTTCACTCTGTCCCATTTTAAAATCAGGAATATATTCTGCCATTCTTCCTTCTAGTTTCTCAAAATGAGAAACAGAAGTTTCTCCTGAAACTAAGAAGAGCCATACTTACTAGAGATGAGCGAACACTAAAATGTTCGAGGTTCGAAATTCGATTCGAACAGCCGCTCACTGTTCATGTGTTCGAACGGGTTTCGAACCCCATTATAGTCTATGGGGAACATATACTTGTTAAGTGGGAAACCCAAATCCGTGTCTGGAGGGTCACCAAGTCCACTATGACACCACAGGAAATTATGCCAACACCTCTGGAATGACACTGGGACAGCAGGGGAAGCATGTCTGGGGACATCTAACACACCAAAGACCCTCTATTACCCCAACATCACAGCCTAACAACTACACACTTTCCACATTCAAAAAAACCTCTATCAAACATGTGTATTTGGCCCTTGGAGTGAGGAGAGCTTATCACCAGCAGTGAATTTGGCCCTTGTAGTGAGTTGAGGTTGGCACCAACATTGCTTTTGAAAATCAGGGTGGATTGAGCCTCTAACCAGCCCAGTTTGGACCAATTCATGGTGGAGGGAGCCTCTAAAAACCACAGTTTGGGCAAATTCATGGTGGAGGGAGCCTCTAACCAGCCCAGTTTGGACCAATTCATGGTGGAGGGAGCCTCTAAAAACCACAGTTTGGGCAAATTCATGGTGGAGGGAGCCTCTAACCAGCCCAGTTTGGACCAATTCATGGTGGAGGGAGCCTCTAAAAACCACAGTTTGGACCAATTCATGGTGGAGGGAGCCTCTAAACAGCCAAGTTTTGGGAAATTCATGGTGGAGGGAGCCTCTAAAAACCCCAGTTTGGGCAAATTCATGGTGGAGGGAGCCTCTAACCAGCCCAGTTTGGACCAATTCATGGTGGAGGGAGCCTCTAAAAACCCCAGTTTGGCCAAATTCATGGTGGAGGGAGCCTCTAACCAGCCCAGTTTGGACCAATTCATGGTGGAGAGAGCCTCTAAAAACCACAGTTTGGGCAAATTCATGGTGGAGGGAGCCTCTAACCAGCCCAGTTTGGACCAATTCATGGTGGAGGGAGCCTCTAAACCGTCAAGTTTTGGGAAATTCATGGTGGAGGGAGCCTCTAAAAACCACAGTTTGGGCAAATTCATGGTGGAGGGAGCCTCTAACCAGCCCAGTTTGGACCAATTCATGGTGGAGGAAGCCTCTAAAAACCACAGTTTGGGCAAATTCATGGTGGAGGGAGCCTCTAACCAGCCCAGTTTGGACCAATTCATGGTGGAGGGAGCCTCTAACCAGCCAAGTTTGGACCAATTCATGGTGGAGTGAGCCTCTAAACAGCCAAGTTTTGGCAAATTCATGGTGGAGGGAGCCTCTAACCAGCCCAGTTTGGACCAATTCATGGTGGAGGGAGCCTCTAAAAACCCCAGTTTGGGCAAATTCATGGTGGAGGGAGCCTCTAACCAGCCCAGTTTGGACCAATTCATGGTGGAGGGAGCCTCTAAACAGCCAAGTTTTGGGAAATTCATGGTGGAGGGAGCCTCTAAAAACCCCAGTTTGGGCAAATTCATGGTGGAGGGAGCCTCTAACCAGCCCAGTTTGGACCAATTCATGGTGGAGGGAGCCTCTAAAAACCACAGTTTGGCCAAATTCATGGTGGAGGCAGCCTCTAACCAGCAGAGTTGGGGGAAATCAGGGTGGAGGGAGCCTCTAACCAGCAGAGTTGTGGGAAATCAGGGTGGAGGGAGCCTAGTATTAGCAGAATTGTGCAACGCTTATGGTGGATGAGTATGAGGATGCGGAGGAATTGGAGAGGTTGAGCACAGACATGGAGTTTCATGTTGGGGTGCTTTACACAGGTGGGCACGAAAATGAAGGCTCTATCCAGTGGTGGTTCATTTTTATCAAAGTGAGCCGGTCGGCACTCTCAGCTGACAGACGGGTGCGCTTGTCAGTGATGATGCCACCGGCTGCACTGAACACCCTCTCAGATAGGACGCTGGCGGCAGGACAGGACAGCACCTCCAAGGCATATAGGGCAAGTTCAAGCCACAGGTCCAACTTCGACACCCAATACGTGTAGGGCGCAGAGGGATCGGAGAGGACAGGGCTGTGGTCGGAAAGGTATTCCCGCAACATGCGCCTATACTTCTCACGCCTGGTGACACTAGGACCCTCCGTGGTGGCACTTTGGCGAGGGGGTGCCATCAAGGTGTCCCAGACCTTAGACAATGTGCCCCTTGTTTGTGTGGACCGGTGAGAACTTGGTCGCCTACTGGAGGAACTGCCCTCCCTGCCGCCAACGTCACATGTTGGAAACATCTCCATCATATTCTGCACCAATTGCTTGTGGCAAGCATTGATGCGATTGGCCCTCCCCTCTACCGGAATAAAAGAGGAGATGTTGTTTTTATACCGGGGGTCAAGGATAGCAAAGATCCAGTACTGGTTGTCCTCCATAATTTTGACAATACGCTTGTCGGTTGTAAAGCACCCCAACATGAACTCAGCCATGTCTGCCACAGTGTTAGTTGGCATGACTCCTCTGGCCCCACCGGAAAGTTCAATCTCCATTTCCTCCTCATCGTCCATGTCTACCCATCCGCGCTGCAACAATGGGACGATTTGAAGTTGCCCGGAAGCCTCCTGTATCACCATCACATCATCGGACAACTCTTCTTCTTCCTCCTCCTCCTCCTCCTCCTCCATTAAACGCGATGAAGCGGACAGATGTGTGGACCTACTCTCCAGCTGTGACGGATCGGATGCTATCCCTGACTCCTCTGTGTGATCTGAGTTATCCCTGATGTCAATCAGGGATTCTCTCAGAACACACAAGAGCGGGATTGTAAGGCTCACCATTGCATCCTCAGAGCTCACCCTCCTTGTGGATTCCTCAAACACCCGTAGGATGTCACAAAGGTCTCTCATCCATGGCCACTCATGGATGAGAAACTGAGGCAGCTGACTTTGTGGCACCCTAGGGTTTTGTAGCTGGTATTCCATCAAAGGTCTCTGCTGCTCAACCACTCTATTCAACATCTCAAACGTTGAGTTCCAGCGTGTGGGGATGTCGCACAAAAGCCGGTGTTGTGGCACATGCAGGCGTTGCTGGAGAGATTTTAAACTAGCAGTGGCTACTGTCGACTTGCGAAAGTGGGCGCACATGCGCTGCACTTTCACCAGTAGCTCTGGAACATTGGGGTAGCTCTTTAGGAAACGTTGCACCACTAGGTTGAAGACGTGGGCCAGGCATGGAACATGGAGTCCGGCAAGCTCCAGAGCTGCTACCAGGTTCCGGCCGTTATCACAAACGACCATGCCTGGGCCCAGGTGCAGCGGCTCAAACCATATTGCCGTCTCATCGAGGAGGGCATCCCTCACCTCGGAGGCAGTGTGCTGTCTGTCCCCCAAGCTGATCAGCTTCAGCACGGCCTGCTGACGTCTACCAACGCCAGTGCTGCAACGTTTCCAACTCGTAGCTGGGGTCAATCTAACAGCGGAGGAGGAGGCGGTAGCGGAGGAGGAGGCGGTGGAGGAGGAGGAGGAGGGGGGTGTTCTCGTGTCCCTGCCAGGAATGTTAGGGAGACGAGGTACACCAGGCCAGTTTGGGAAGCAGTCCCAGCCTCAACTACATTCACCCAGTGTGCCGTCAGTGAAATGTAGCGTCCCTGTCCGCATGCACTTGTCCACGCGTCGGTGGTCAAGCGGACCTTTGTGCAAAGCGCGGAACTAAGGGCCCGCCTGATGTTGAGTGACACGTGCTGGTGCAAGGCGGGGACGGCACACCGGAAGAAGTAGTGACGGCTAGGGACAGCATAGCGAGGTGCCGCAGTTGCCATCAGGTCCAGGAAGGCGGGAGTTTCAACAAGCCGGAACGCCAACATCTCCTAGGCCAGCAGTTTAGCGATGTTGGCGTTCAAGGCTTGCGCGTGTGGGTGGTTAGCGGTGTATTTCTGCCACCGCTCCAATGTCTGAGAGATGGTGGGTTGTTGTAAAGAAGCGCCTGATGGTGCAGGAAAAGGAGATAAGACAGGAACAGGGGAGGATGAGGAAGAAGTCAACAAAGTGGCGGAGGCAGATGAAGTGGTGTCCTGGCTCGTCCTCTGGAGTGCATCGCCAGCACAGTGAGCAGTGGCAGTGGCAGAGGCAGAGGCAGTGGTGTGAACGGCGGGCGGCCTTTGCTGCCTGCCACTGATTCCAGTGCTTGGATTCCAAATGACGGCGCATTGAAGTGGTGGACAGGTTGCTCTTCTCAGAGCCCCTAATCAATTTCGAGAGGCAAATTGTGCAGACAACACTATATCTGTCCTCGGCGCATTCCTTGAAAAAACTCCACACCTTCGAGAAACGTGCCCTCGAGGTGGGAGTTTTTCGGGGCTGGGTACGAACTGGAACATCTTGGGAGATTCCGGGTGTGGCCTGGCTTCGCCTAAGCTGCTGACCTCTGCCTCTGCCTCTAGCTACCCTTTTTGGTGCTGCACCTGTCTCAACATCCACACTACTTTCCCCGCTTGACATCCCCCCTGTCCAGGTCGAGTCAGTGTCCTCATCATCCACCACTTCCTCTTCCAACTCCTGTCTCATCTCCTCCTCCCGCACAATGCGCATGTCAACTGGATGCCCTGACGGCAACTGCGTCGTCGTCGATGAGGGTGGGTTGCTGGTCATCCACCACCAAATTGAACGGAGATGGAGGAGACTCTAGTGTTTGAGCATCTGGACACAGATGCTCGTCTGTTAGGTCCGTGGAATCGCGAAATGGAGGGGCAGGTTGAGGGACAATGAAAGGAGCGGAGAACAGCTCTGGGGAGCAGGGACTGTTGGGGTTATTGTTCTGTGAAGATTGGGAATTTTGGGAGGAAGGAGGACAAGACTGTTGGGTAATAGGAGGAGAGGAGGCAGAGGCTGACTGGCTGCTGGACAATGTGCTGTAAGCGTTATCCGACAGCCATTGCAAGACCTGTTCCTGGTTCTCGGGCCTACTAAGGTTTGTACCCTGCAGTTTAGTTAATGTGGCAAGCAACCCTGGCCCTGTGGAGTGGCGCAATGCTTGCTGCCCCACAGGAGTAGGCACGGGACGCCCTGTGGCTTCACCACTACCTTGCTCCCCAGAACCATTCCCCCGACCTCGCCCACGGCCTCGTCCACGTCCCTTTCCAGGAGCCTTGCGCATTTTGAATTCCCAGTCAGAAACTGCCACTATATGGCAGTAGCAAGAAATGAGGGTATTTGTAACCCCAATATATTCTTTGAATTCCCAGTCAGAAACTGGCACTATATGGCAGTGGCAGGACTTGAAAGTATTTGTAACACCAATATATTCTTTGAATTCCCAGTCAGAAACTGGCACTATATGGCAGTAGCAAGAAATGAGGGTATTTGTAACCCCAATATATTCTTTGAATTCCCAGTCAGACAATGGCACTATATGGCAGTGGCAGGACTTGAGTGTATTTGTAACACCAATATATTCTTTGAATTCCCAGTCAGACAATGGCACTATATGGCAGTGGCAGGACTTGAAGGTATTTGTAACCCCAATATATTCTTGGAATTCCCAGTCAGAAACTGGCACTATATGGCAGTGGCAGGACTTGAGTGTATTTGTAACACCAATATATTCTTTGAATTCCCATTCAGACAATGGCACTATATGGCAGTAGCAGAAATAGTGGGTGTATATAGCCCCAATTCTATTGCTAGGGGACGGAACGGGGATCGGGGGTGTATATATAGGGTATACGGGAATACACTGTCAGTGTATTCCATTCAGGATCCGGGGAAAGCTGGGTTGCGGCGATTGAGCCCGTCAGTGCCACGTTACACTGACAAGCTTCTCCTTGGAATTTAGCTCTTACAAGAGCTGTTGGTTGTCTTTTCCTTCCTATCCTAGCCTGTCCCTGCCTACCCAGAATCTAAGCCCTAGCTAAATGGACTGAAGCCTCCATTCTCGGTGAATTGCAAGCTCAGAATGACGCGAACCTGGGCGGCGCTGTTCTTTTAAATCAGAGGTCACATGTTTTCGGCAGCCAATGGGTTTTTCCTACTTTTTTCAACGTCACCGGTGTCGTAGTTCCTGTCCTACCTACCCTGCGCTGTTATTGGAGCAAAAAAGGCGCCAGGGAAGGTGGGAGGGGAATCGAGTAATGGCGCACTTTACCACGCGGTGTTCGATTCGATTCGAACATGCCGAACAGCCTAATATCCGATCGAACATGAGTTCGATAGAACACTGTTCACTCATCTCTAATACTTACCTACAGTCCTATGAAAAAGTTTGGGCACCCCTATTAATCTTAATCATTTTTAGTTCTAAATATTTTGGTGTTTGCAACAGCCATTTCAGTTTGATATATCTAATAACTGATGGACACAGTAATATTTCAGGATTGAAATGAGGTTTATTGTACTAACAGAAAATGCGCAATATGCATTAAACCAAAATTTGACCGGTGCAAAAATATGGGCACCTCAACAGAAAAGTGACATTAATATTTAGTACATCCTCCTTTTGCCTCTAGTCACTTCCTGTAGCTTTTAATCAGTTCCTGGATCCTGGATGAAGGTATTTTGGACCATTTCTTTCTACAAAACAATTCAATTTCAGTTAAGTTTGATGGTGGCCGAGCATGGACAGCCCGCTCTCAAATGATCTGAAAACAAAGATTGTTCAACATAGTTGTTCAGGGGAAGGATACAAAACGTTGTCTCAGAGATTTAACCTGTCAGTTTCCACTGTGAGGAACATAGTAAGGAAATGGAAGACCACAGGGACCGTTCTTGTTAAGCCCAGAAGTGGCAGGCCAAGAAAAATATCAGAAAGGCAGAGAAGAAGAATGGTGAGAACAGTCAAGGACAATCCACAGACCACCTCCAAAGAGCTGCAGCATCATCTTGCGGCAGATGGTGTCACTGTGCATCGGTCAACTATACAGCGCACTTTGCACAAATAGAAGCTGTATGGGAGAGTGATGAGAAAGAAGCCGTTTCTGCACGTACGCCACAAATAGAGTTGCCTGAGGTATGAAAAAGCACATTTGGACAAGGCAGCTTCATTTTGGAAACAAAAATTGAGTTGTTTGGTTATAAAAAAAGGCGTTATGCATGGCGTCCAAAAAGAAACAGCATTCCAAGAAAAACACATGCTACCCACTGTAAAATTTGGTGGAGGTTCCATCATGCTTTGGGGCTGTGTGGCCAATGCCGGCATCGGGAATCTTGTTAAAGTTGAGAGTCGCATGGATTCCACTCAGTATCAGCAGATTCTTGAGAATAATGTTCAAGAATCAGTGACGAAGTTGAAGTTACGCCGGGGATGGATATTTCAGCAAGACAATGATCCAAAACACCGCTCCAAATCCTCAGGCATTCATGCAGAGGAACAATTACAATGTTCTGGAATGGCCATCCCAGTCCCCAGACCTGAATATCATTGAACATCTGTGGGATGATTTGAAGCGGGCTGTCCATGCTCGGCGACCATCTAACTTAACTGAACTTGAATTGTTTGTCCAAAATACCTTTATCCAGGATCCAGGAACTGATTAAAAGCTACAGGAAGCGACTAGAGGCTGTTATCTTTGCAAAAGGAGGATCTACTAAATATTAATGTCACTTTTCTGTTGAGGTGCCCATACTTTTGCACCGGTCAAATTTTGGTTTAATGCATATTGCACATTTTCTGTTAGTACAATAAACCTCATTTCAATCCTGAAATATTACTGTGTCCATCAGTTATTAGATATATCAAACTGAAATGGCTGTTATAAACACCAAAATATTTAGAACTAAAAATGATTAAGATTAATAGGGGTGCCCAAACTTTTTCATAGGACTGTATATAAAGAGAACTAAGTTGTAATTCAGGAAAGTCAAGGTGTTATTGTTGTAATAACTAGGGCTCAGAAAAAGGCTCAAATCTAGCAAGATAGAGTGGAAGTGAATAGAGATCTTAGCGTTTCCGTCTCCCTGGTGGACAATATTACCTGCAATCATTTGGAGTGGAGCAGAATTGAAGAATTATCCTCTTGGATAACATTGTGATTTTGTGAAGGTTTATTGAGTGTGTATATATAACATTTATTTTTTGCTGAAGTTCAAAATTGGACATTCCCCATACGTCCAACACAGCAGCACAACAGATGGGGGGTATTCCTGCCCCTGCGTGCAATCAGGACAGGTGGAACTTTTACTCAATCAAAGAACCTCCCCTATAAGAGGTCACCAGACCTCCCCCTCCTCGTGTTTTTTTTTTCTGTCCTGCGGACAGGGACAGGTGGTGAGGAGGCCTGTGGCCTCCTCCGGGATCGGAAGAAGGTGGCTGTTAGCTCCTTCTTCTTTCCCTTTCTTTCCTTCTCTTTCTTTCCTTCTGAGAGAAAGATTTAGGTTTTGTCTTACCTGCTTTGCAGGGTGTCTGATGTTCAGCTGTGCACAGCTCATTCACTGCCCAGTAAGGTAAGCTGAGTCCTAGCTTTCCTCTGTGTTTACTGAAAACTAAAAGCACTGATACTTTTTGCTATGGGCACTCTATTATGTCTATGGTATGTCTATTGCAGTAGCCTGTATGTACCTGTCTGTGTTACAGTCTGGCATGGAATTTGTGTGGAGCCTTGCTTCCCTTCATGCTTAGTGCATAGTGTGAGCACTCATTTCTATTGCAATGGCCTGTCTGTGTAACAGTCAGGCATGGAATTTGTGTGGAGCCTTGCTTCCCTTCATGCATAGTGCATAGTGTAGCACTTATGTCTATTGCAATGGCCTGTCTGTGTAACAGTCAGGCATGGAATTTGTGTGGAGCCTTGCTTCCCTTCATGCATAGTGCATAGTGTAGCACTTATGTCTATTGCAATGGCCTGTCTGTGTAACAGTCAGGCATGGAATTTGTGTGGAGCCTTGCTTCCCTTCATGCTTAGTGCATAGTGTAGCACTTATGTCTATTGCAGTGGTGTGTATGTACCTGTCTGTGTTACAGGCAGGCATGGAATTTGTGTGGAAGCCTTGCTTCCCTTCATGCCTGGTGCATAGTGTGAGCACTCATTTCTATTGCAATGGCCTGTCTGTGTAACAGTCAGGCATGGAATTTGTGTGGAGCCTTTGCTCCATTCATGCTTAGTGCATAGTGTGAGCACTTATGTCTATTACTGTGGCCTGTAGGTGCCTAGCTGTGTTACAGTTCACAGGCATGGAATTCGTGTGTCAGCTTCTGCTCCCTTCTTGCTTAGTGCATAGTTGTGCATGTCTATTGCGATGCCCTGTGCGATTGCTATGGCTTTACCGCACCTATCTGGCCGGGCTTCCCGCTGCCCTAAAGCGCAGCTAATGGGAACTGCAGCCTATGAGATGGCAGTGAGTTGTCCAGCAACTCCCACAGCTCTGGTGAGGTAAGCTAAGGTGCACCAAGACTACTTTTGTGAGTGAACAAGTCCCTTAAAAAAAAAAGGGAGTTTTTTTCGTATTGCTGTCTGTAAGGAAACAGACTTTTATGTTAAGTGCACCGGGTCTAGAGTTCTATACTGTTCGTACTCTACCCGAAGGCTAGATCTGCCTTCTCCATCTATGCCATCTGCCTGTAGGCTGCCTGACTAACGCCTACTGTGTCGGCGTCACTACAAATTTGATCGTTGGGGTCCTCCCCCAAGAGTCGATATGGCTGTCTCTAAATTATCGAGGCGCACGTTAGTGCCATCAGAAGATGGCTCAAATCTCCAGGATGCGATATACAGGCGTGCAGAGGGTTCTCTGCACCGAATTTATACTGCAGCATCTGCGCAGGCCTCCGTGGGAGTTCAACAGGAGAAGTCGTTCAGTTCCTGCGAGGTAATATATCTACTCTGTGTAGAGATATCTATACAGGTGTTCCCTGTGATGATCTTCTGGCGTTCCTATCCTCCACCTCCGTAGCAGTAAATTATTTGGCAGAAGCAGGTTTGTATCAAGTGAAGATTGCGGCGAAGGCTATCTCATTAGCCACGGCTGCAAAACGCCCCCTGTGGATGAAGCCCTGGAGGGCAGATAGTACTTCCAAATACTACTTGTGCGCACTTCCGTTTGAGCCGGGCAGGCTCTTTTGGAAAGAGCTGGATACCATTATGGAGGAATAAATTGACGCACCATCCGGGAGCCTGAGAAGGAGAAAACTACCTTCTGACGTCTACTCCCCCCTCCCCTTGTATCCGCTTTGCCAGTGGAAGGTCGACTTTCCCACTTCTCGGTGGCATGGAGCCGTGACATTCAGGACCCATGGGGCCTCCAGCTCGTGTATTCGAGCTACAAAATAAAGTTCACATCTCACCCACCCGACAAATTTGTGTAAACCCGCGTTTTGTGTTCAAAAGCAGATCCTTCTGGAGAACGCTGTTCAGGGATACCTGGACAAAGGCGCTCTAGAGCCAGTGCCTGGCAGAGCAATCGACCGGATTTTACTCTCCAGTGTTTTTGGGACCCAAAACATCGGGAGTCAGAGAATGGTGGTCGATTTAAGATTTCTCAACCAATACGTCCTCAAGACCCGTTTCCGGATGGGAACTATCAGGTCAGTGACACCTTTTCTGCACCGAGGAGACAGGTTTGTCACCCTAGATTTAAGGGACGCATATTTACACGTCCCGATATTTCCGCCACACAGAAGGTTCTTGAGGATCGGGGTTGTGCTGAACGGTACTCTGTGTCATCTGCAGTTCACAGCTCTTCCGTTTGGAATATCCTCGGCCCCCCACACCTTTACAAAGGTCGTGGCCCCAGTCGTTGCAGCTCTTCGGCTCCAAGGTATATTCATCATACCGTACCTAGACGATTGGCTGTTAAAGGCCCACTCAACAGAGGTTCTCGCGGCCCACCTAAGGATCACTATCGCCTTCCTAGAAGAGTTAGGCGGGCTGATCAATGGTCAAAACTCGGCAGTCGTCCCCACCACCAGAATCCAGTTCTTGGGTTCATTGTGGACTCTCAGAGGATGGAGATATCTCTCCCTCACAGTCAGAAGGAGTAGATTTGTCGGGCGTTGCAACATCTGGCGGATACGCGGGAGGTTCGGGTAAGAACCTCAATGAAGGTCCTAGGTTTAATGTCAGCAGCTGCAGATGCAGTTCCATGGGCACTAGAGCATATGCGTCCACTACAGAGCGAGATCCTCAAGGTTTGGAGCCGCAGCCCCTCAGGGCTGAAGAAGCCTATCCAGTTGTCCATCAGTACCCGTCGATCACTGCAATGGTGGTCCCTATTGAAGGACGGGATGTCCACGGTCCAGCCCGACTGGACCCTGTTGACAACGGATGCCTCCTTCCATGGCTGGGGAGCGCATCGGGGGGAGACCCTGGCACAAGGGACATGGAGCCGACTGGAGACTGCTCAGTCATCGAATTGGCGCGAGTCTGCGCAGTGAATTGAACCCTGCCATACTTCACCCAGGATCTACGCGGCAAGGCGGTCAGAGTCAGGACGGACAACGTCACGGTGGTCCTCTACCTGAACAAGCAGGGAGGGATGAGGTCCCCTCCCTCTTCAAGCTAACAGATCAGATTTTTTTCCTGGGCTGAGGAAAATCTAAGCCACCTCAGTGCGGTGCACATAAGGGGACATCTGAACGTGCTGGCAGACCAGCTCAGCAGGGGAGAAGCAGTGTCGGGCGAGTGGTCCCTCAACCAGGAGGTCTTTCGTCAGTTGACTCGGATGAGGGGTCTCCCCGAGGTGGATCTGATGGCCACCCAGTACAATGCCAAGGTGGAGAGGGTCTGTTCCCTCTACCAGGAGGACAACCCCTTGGCAGTAGATGCCCTATCAATACCTTGGAGGTTCAGGCTGGCATACATCTTCCCTCCACTTCCCATGGTTTCGAAGGTATTGGCCAAGATCAGTCAAGACCAGGTATGGGTGATTGCCATCATACCGTTCTGGCCAAAAAGGGCATGATTTACCCACCTCATACAGATGAGTCGAGGGAATTACTGGAGGCTTCCACTTCTTCACAACCTGGTAACCCGAAACAAGTGGCTATGCCAGGACCTGAAGAGGTTCAACCTGACAGCCTGGAGGTTGACCGCACCCTATACGGACATGGGGGATTGTCACAGGCCATGCGGACAACACTGGCCTGCTCAAGGGCAGATTCTATGAATAGAAGCTACATGAGGATTGGCAGAATTTACCAGCAATGGTGCACAGAGAATCAACGTGCAATACCAGTTATAGAGACGGTATTGGAGTTTTGGTAAAGCGGGCTGGAGAAAGCCCTCACCCCGGTGACATTAAAAGTGCATGTAGCTGCCCTTTCAGCCATATTAGGGATAAGATTGTCTCAAGATTCGTTGGTAAGTTAATCCTTAAGAGGGGCCGGTGGCTCCGACCCGCAATCCAAGTCCTAATCCCCCAATGGGATTTAGCTACGGTACTGCAGGGGCTCTGTGGGCCCCCCTTTGAACCACTACAAGACATAGGACTAAAGTTCCTCTTCTGCAAAGTGGAATTCCTCTTAGCCGTCACATCAGCTAAGCGTACTGGAGAACTGCAGGCTTTAGCAGCCTCTGAGCCGTATTTACTATTCTTCCAGACAGGGTACAATTAAGATATCTCCCGGGATTTATTCCAAAAAGTCCCGTCGACCCAGAAAACCTTTCTGGTAAGTCTTTTCAGAAAATACAAGGGGTGTAGAGCCTTGAAGGCAACATTGGCGAGATGGATCAAGGAGGCCATCTCTCAAGCATTCAGTACTCAGGGCCTACTTCCGCCTGAGTTTTAAGGGCACATTCTAGTTGTGCAGTTGCCACGACATGTGGGGAGAGATATTCCATCTCCCTGGACCAGATTTGTGCGGCAGCAACCTGGAGTTCTCACTTAACTTTGTGAGACATGATAGGTTGGACGATTTTAGCGCAGAGGCGGCTGCCTTCGGTCGCTCGGTATTGACATCAGTTTGTCAGGAAGTCCCACCCTAGGGGGGGTTTCTTGCTACCTCCCCATCTGTTGTGCTGCTGTGTTGGACGTATGGGGAATGGAGGATTATGTAGATAATCTGTTTTCCCATAGTCCAAACAGCAGCACAAAGCTCCCTCCCTGTATGTTTGGCTTGTTAATTTTCTGAAGGGTTTGGAAATCTCTACTTTAGAACTAACACGAGGAGGGGGAGGTCTGGTGACCTCTTATAGGGGAGGTTCTTTGATTGAGTAAAAGTTCCACCTGTCCTGATTGCACGCAGGGGCAGGAATACCCCATCTGTTGTGCTGCTGTTTGGACTATGGGAAAACAGATTATCTACATAATCCTCCATTATTGTTTATGGACTTGACCCATCTCTGTAGTAAGTGTAATTCTCAACTCTCAACTCTTTATACATAGAGAAATCTAATCCCGGGGCCGCACGGTGGCTCAGTGGTTAGCACTGCAGTCTTGCAGTGCTGGAGTCTTGAGTTTGAATCCTGCCAAGGACAACATCTGCAAGATTTTGTATGTTCTTCCAGTGTCCGTGTGGAATTCCTCTGATACTCCAAAGATATATTAATAGGAAAGAAATGTACAATGAGGCCAGGGGTGAACCATGTGTTTCTGCCGCCTGAGGTGGACATCAGAAAGCTTGTCCTGGACTGGCTTAGGTCAGCAAAAATGCCGCCCTCCCCGGGGCCCTGGCATAGCGCCGCCTGAAGCGGTCGCCTCATGGGAGGTGCGGCGCTGAATGGGGCTCACAATCTACATTAAAAAAAATCAAATCCCTTATTAAGGCTCCACCTACGCATTTAGAGACATGTAAACCACTTGGACTAGTGCTTCCCAATATGAGTAAGGCCAAAGCGCAGAAAAAAACCCCAAAAAAACGGTGGAAACGCATCAGACTTTTTCATTGAGTTTTCCTCTGCAATCTTTCTGCCCCTATTACACCCATAAAGAAAACATTACCATTTCACCAGGTAAAATTGACGTGCTGCGATTTTCTTAAATGTAGCCATTTTTGGAAACACAGCTTTCCCTCTACAGATTTTTTTTCTGCAGTGTGTGGATGAGAATAGGCAGAATCCTATCCAT
This sequence comes from Leptodactylus fuscus, assembly GCF_031893055.1. Lineage (NCBI taxonomy): Eukaryota > Metazoa > Chordata > Amphibia > Anura > Leptodactylidae > Leptodactylus > Leptodactylus fuscus. The sequence continues at coordinate 179,797,672 of NC_134269.1, read as the reverse complement.
TTTGAAGGTCCTGTAAAATGCTGCATTTTTGCCACGTGGTGCCTTAGATGAAAAGGGTTTTTTTTTCCTTTGAGTAAAAACAGATCAAACCATTATTACCATTACATTTAAATTCACATAAATATTGCCATGTGTTAGTAAAATATATCCAAAAGTATCCCAAAGTATTCTGACTACAGTGAAAATTTTTAGGAATTTATTAAAATGACATAAAGATTATTCAGTGATAACGCATTTTTGGCTGCTAAAATGCTTAGAGATGCTTAATATGAGGCCAAATTTTCCAGTTATTGTCACTGACTCGCTGCTTAAACCATACCGCCACATACAAAGCCACATTTGTGAAATAAAATAGTACTGGCACAAAGATCACAGGACCATGACCAAATCTTTAAAGGGATTTTATCAGCACCAAAAACGTTATCATCGATTGACCATTGTATCATTTTGTATAGTGGTTTGTAATAAGAATGGGAACATGTGGTTAGGGTGCTGAGGTTGTATTTGTCCTTTGTATAGTGTTACTTTACAATAATGGCCTTAGTATACCTAGTTTTGTTCAGCAATAGTATGGATATCCGCTCCCTGCACCACCTTCAGATAAGCTGTAATGCCAACTAAGAGGCAAGTAAACATATAATGTATATGTGGACTGTAGGGGCGTAGCTATAGGGGGTGAAGCGGTAGCAATCACTACTATGCCCTGGAACTAGTGGCTACTGCCATAGCAGCGGAGGCAGCTGCCACAGGGCCCGGGACATTAGGGGCCCGGTGACAGCCGCTACCGCTGCTATCATTATACTCGGGGGTCTTTTCGGACCCCCGAGTATAATGATTGGCGAACCGGGAGAGGTAAGAAACATAAAAAACACTGTTACTTACCTCTCCACGATCCTGGCCAGGCCTCCTTCCTAGATGTCTGACGTTTGACGTCACATGAACCCGGCCTGCGTCCCGGGTCATGTGACGTCCGATGTCATTGAACAAGGACGTCAGCGCAGGCCGACAGCATAGGAGCCGGGGCACAGGTAAGAAACAGTAATTTTTTATGTTTTTATTCCCCCGGGTCTCCGATTATTATACTCCGATTATTATTATTATTGTTTATGGGTGTCCACAGTGGGACATAATACTGTGTGCAGGGGCCACTATGGGGGATAATACTGTGTGCAGGGGCCACTATTGGGGATAATACTGTGTGCAGGGGCCACTATTGGGGATAATACTGTGTGCAGGGGCCACTATTGGGGATAATACTGTGTGCAGGGGCCACTATGGGGGATAATACTGTGTGCAGGGGCCACTATGGGGCATAATACTATTTGCAGGGGCCACTATTGGGGATAATACTGTGTGCAGGGGCCACTATGGGGCATAATACTATGTGCAGGGGCCACTATTGGGGATAATACTGTGTGCAGGGGCCACTATGGGGGATAATACTGTGTGCAGGGGCCACTATGGGGGATAATACTGTGTGCAGGGGCCACTATTGGGGATAATACTGTGTGCAGGGGCCACTATTGGGGATAATACTGTGTGCAGGGGCCACTATTGGGGATAATACTGTGTGCCGGGGCCACTATGGGGAATAATACTGTATGCAGGGGCCACTATGGGGGATAATACTGTGTGAAGAGGCATAATAGAACGCGCAGGAATGCGTAGGAGGGGTCGGTCGAGGTCTTCGACGTTGGGGTCGGTCGGGGGGTGGCCATGTCAAAAGTTCACCACGGGGCCCCGCCATTCCTAGTTACGCCACTGCCTGGAACCTTACACTGCCCAAAGCCATTATCATACAAAGCACATGGTAAATGGGGCCCTGTTACGTATTTTGCATTGGGTACCCAGGGGCTTCATATTAATCCTTTGAATTGCTGGGTACTTTATCTGTAGGTCATATGTCATTCGCCACTAGCATATAGTCTTACCACTGCATATAGGCAGTAAATTGCCATTTATTTTAGTACAAACCACCAGGAAATTTACTAGCCCAATATTATAGTAGAAGAACATCACAGCAGTAATAAGATGTGAATATTGTGTATCAGACAAACATAGCACTACATGTTAATCCACCATTATTGTACTGTAACTGTGGGGAAGTTAACTCGGTAGAAGCAGTGGTGCAGATACAAAGGGCTAGTTAGTTCTCTGGCAGCGATGGGGGCGGGCCCCAGCACTGGAAATGCGAAATGCGATGAGGGCGTCCCCACCGCTGCCTGAGAACAGGATCCTGCACCGCGTCTATCTTTGCTGGATCCTCCCCTTCTTTCTTCGTCTTTCTTCGGCGGCTTCACCTCTGTCGGCTCTGACACTAGTAGACACAGTCGGCTCTACTAGTGTCTCAGTGGCAGAGCCAACTGCGCAGGCGTCAGAAGAAAGACAAAGAAAGAAGGGGACGATCCAGCAGAAGATAGAGGCGGCGCAGGATCCTGTTCTCAGGCAGCGGTGGGGACGCCCTCATCGCATTTTCAGCGCTGGGGCCCGCCCCCATCGCTGCCAGAGAACAAATTTACATACCGGTAAATAACGGTATTACTAAGGAACGGCACGGCAGAGATCCCATCTAAAGGTAAGAGACGAATTACCTTTCTAAAGGCTATTCCGACGTGTTAGCAACAGAAAAAAGATTTTTAATGGTAGAATCCCTTTAATTAACAGCCAGGTGAGAGGGGTCTACAAGTAATGTGCTATCCCTCCCCATAAAGCTCCCTGTCTGGGGAAGATGGGCTGTACCAGGGCCTTTGGACAGCAAGAAGCGCTGTATTTGTGGAGATACTGGGTAGTAGGCTGGAGGTCTCATAGTAAGGGACACTGAGTGTGTAGTCAGTAGCCAGAGAGCTCACGATTTATTTTTGTACTGTGTTCGTATGATGATTTTCCATGAAACAGAAGAATACAGCTGAGGTCAGTTTTGAACAAATTCACTGTGTTGGAGTGAGAATTTATTGGACATTTCTGATGTGCCAACCATCTTGATGAAGAGACGGCGATCCTGTGAGCTATAGTAACTCCCAACATATATATATATATATATATATATATATATATATATATATATAAAATTAAATTTATTTACAGATAGATAGATACAAATTAGCTTTTCAAAATCTAGTATAATTTTACTTAGCTTTTGGTTCCTGTCTGTCTTGGGTCGGAGCACAGTGCTAGATTTCTCCCTATCAGTTCTGTCTGACATCTAGTGGAACATTTTTGCTGTTACATTACATTAAATGTTTTAGGAAGTCTAGAAACCAAGGATAAACGAAAATCCACCCAAGATCATTTACAACATGTCAATCAAATCCTATTTATATACCAGTGGGACTCCAATTAAGAACAAATGTGTTGCAAACCACTCTTATATTAGCCAGAACAGGTCATGTCTGCTATGGGTCCCAGAAGATCACAAATTCTGGATCATTTTTACATGTACCCGTACATTCAGCAGAGATACACTAGCATGCAGAACCCATCTATTAGGTCATGCACTTGGGGACTTATGAAGAAAATTCAAGGCCTTTCGATGCCAATAACAGGGCGTATGTTCTTTCCAACTATTTCATCTAAATGTGGATTTGATTCAGCAGGGAGCTGAGCAATTCAGTTCAAGTTCAAATTAAAATCAAACTTTGTAAAAAAAAAAAAAAGTTTCATTTTACACAAATATGCTGAGAAACCACAATAACTAGTTGCTTTCCATGAAAAAATATTTGTAATTGGAAACGAGCCAAAATCTATTAACCTTTATAAACAATGTAGTTCTCAAAAGAGAACACATGTCACTTAACACCTTATTAAGTGAGAACATGGTTATTGCTTAAACCATACACTTAAAATAAATCGACAGTCGTTTTGTACATGAATCTGTTTAGCTGTTTTTCATTAAAAAATAAAAAAAATAAAAACAGTCATTCAGTGCACTTTATTGTACACCCAAACCAAAGCAATGCGTACCATGAAATAGGCTTAGTAATACTAATGCGGACTAACAGTATACAAATATATCAAATATTGCTTTCTTTGGCTTAAATCATTAATCCATGACCCCTTGTCATTATAAGGTGACAACTGCAAGCTAAATATTTTGTGTGGAGCTTTACATATGCATTGGTAGGACAGGACCTTTAAAACTCATACAGGTATTTTTAAATCCATTTTATTATTAAAGGGGTTGTCCAGGCAAAAATGGACACCCCATTTAAATAGGCCAGGGGCCATGAAAAGAGAAAGCAGAGAAAGCTTCAGGACAACAATTAATACTTGGACAACTCCTTTAACATATATTAACCAATATCCACCTTTCCAATATCCACTGTAATAGTACGGCGGATGTCAGGTATTTAAACATGGTGGCTGCTGAGGAGCTATGTGGCCACCATAGCCACCAGGTCTCTACTATATTATATCACAGAGACCTGGTGCTAATTGCCGTGATCAGTACCCGTACTGATTGTGGACAATAACCCCTCTGGCAACTTGGTCAATGCTGACTATGCCGCCATTTTGACGGGGATTAGCGGCACCCAGAGTGAGATCCAGGGCTGGCGTCCCTTTGGCATGACAGCCAAAAGCCTACTTTCTGCCATTCATTTGTATGTGGGGATAATGTATATCCTTAGGGAGAGACCACCTTCTCAGGTGTGTGGAGACTTATACAACCATAGTTGCTCCACTGCAAGGGAACATGGGAAGAATATGCAAATCTGTCTCCCAAGATGTAAACAGGGAGACAGTGCCTCTGTTATGCTGCCCTCTATAGCAAGCACCCTGAACAACATGCCCGACTTCCCAGAAACCTTCACTGCATGATGCGAGGTAGGATGTATCCGTAGCTGAGAAATTGATTTGGTTATAACCTCACATCGAATACGGCCTCAAAATCTTGACCAAAAAACTCCATGTGAACTTACCCTAATACGGCTTGTGAATGGAAAAAGAATTGTAACTGAATTTCTATCACACCCATCTCCTGCACCTTGTTTCCCTCTGTTCATCAAATGGTTAACTCTAGCCTTGCCTGTGTGATTGACAGACTGTCTTCCAATCAAGCCTATGGCTGGTCTTCCTATATTCAGGCCATAAGGGGATGCTGCAGCAGCCTTAGTAAAAGTCTGAACGTGTTTAGCTAGCTCAGGGCTCGTTCACATCTGCGCCCAGGTCTCCATCCTGCAGGTTTCCGTTTCCTGCATAAAACAGAGCAGGATACGGAAACCTGCAGGACTCTCTCACCCATTCATTTGAATGGGTGAGAAAGCTGTCCGGCCGTGAGCAGCAGTGAGTGTTTTATGCTCTCCTCCGCAAAACCGGGTTTTTTAATCCGGACACAGAGTCGGACATGCAGTACTCTGTGTCCGGATTAAAAAATCCGGTTTCGCGGCGGAGAGCATAAAATGCTCACCGCCGGACCCGGTCTGTGCTTTCCGTCTTCTGGCATGCAGAAGACGGAAAGCACAGAACGGAGAGTAGAACGCAGGTGTGAACCTAGCGTCAGCTACCAGTCCTGCCAAGCCTTCCAAAAGAATATAGGAAGTTTGTTAACTCCATAAGTGTTTCAGAGGAATTAAAACAAAAATACAAAATTGAGCTGAAATTTACACATTTCAATTTTTTTTTACTAACTTATTCATTTAGTTCTAGAATTTACACATTCAAAAGGGATCAAAGCAATAACTTAACCTTTGGACAAATTTTGCATTTCACAAATCTGCATTTTATTCACTCTTCGCCTTGCTTCTGTTTTGAGAGCTGTTCCTGCCTCTCACTTAATGTTACTGATAAGGGAGTGTTGTCTTGGAGTATGAAATGTGTAAAATGTAGAAAAAATTATGGGATAGGAAGGTCACTTTAAACAGTTATTTCTCAGACATTATAGAGCATACAAACTTGCTTTTGGTGTCATATGAAAGAGGAGATTCTCTTCTAAGGTAGTGCTATCTATATTATTTACAGAGATATCACTGGTTGAAAAGACAGTCTAGATTAGGATATTTATACCATATATATTATACAGCTGCATATAAATATCCTAAGCCTGATTGTGTTTTCAACTCTTTGATATGATACCAAAAGCAAGTTTGTATGTTTTATAATGTCTGATATATATGTTTGAAGTGACCCTCCCCTACAATAATGTTCTGGGGTTCAAAATGCATAATGTAAAATGCATACCTCCCAACAGTCCTGATTTTTGGCAGGACGCTTTTGTAGTCCTGTCCCGCCGTCCTGGACAGCTTAGAGCTTGTCCCACTCTACCCCTGAGTGTTTTCACTTTTCCCAGATCCCCCGGCTCTCTGCTGCGTCTCCTCCCCCCACTGCTCACTCCCTGTTGAGTTTGTGACCTATGAGCCCTCCCCCTCCTCCTCTACAATCCAGTCCAGAATAGAGAAGAGCAAGGCTGAACTACCTGCAGGGTCTCCCTGTGTAAATAGTAACACATGTCTGTGTGGGGTGAATGCAGGGCCGGCGTTACGAGGGGAGGGGGCAAACTGGGCACTTTCAGGGACCCTCGGCGATGGAACACTTTCCCTATTAATATAGGGAAAGTATATGCCACAAGCACACTGTGTGTAGCTGCAGCCGCTAATACATAACAGCCAGCACAGGAGCTGACGGTATTGATCGAGGAAGCGCCACTCAGCGATCTCAGGAGGCTTCCCCCCACCCCCCTTCTCTGGCTGCCCTCTGCCCACCAATGAGAGGGTGAGGAGAGCCCAGGAGGCGGGGCTTATAACTACACAGAAGATGGACCCTGCCAAGCTCCTGACGTTCTGCAGAGAAGAGAAGGAGGAGAGGACAGCTCAGCAAAGTGGAAGCAAAAAAATGACAGGTACCTGCTGGAGTTACTACTGTACAGCTAGTAATGTCAGGCATTTGGAGTGATTAAATTAGTTAATTAATTAGTTAACCCCTGTGTACCTGACATAAGGGTTACTGATGTGTGAGACATATGGGTGTAATAATAATGAAGATACCTAATTATTACCTCCATGTCTCACATATTAGTAGCTGTTATGGGAGGTACACAGGGGTTAATGTGAGGGATATGATGGGGTTAACTGCTATTACTATGAGGCACACGGAGTTACTCAGGGCTCGTTCACATCTGCGCCCAGGAATCCGTTCTGCGGGTTTCCGTCTCCTGCACAAAACAGGGCAGGAGACGGAAACCTGCAGCATCTTTCAAACCCATTCATTTGAGTCGGACATGCAGTACTCTGTGTCCGGTTTGAAAAAAACAATTTTGTGGCAGAGAGCATAAAATGCATGCAGAAGACAGAAACCTGATAACGGAGACCCGAACGCTGGTGTGAACCCAGCGTGACTTGTAATGCACATGACCATATTTTTTATCCACAATTGTGGATAATATTGTGGACTATTATATTTTAATGGTTCTGTACACACGGTCGTTGTTTTTGCGGCCGTGTGTCCGGGCCAAATTGAAGAGCTGCAAATTATGGAGCAGATCCTATAGCTGTCCTATACCTAGACCTTTCATGTCCTGAGAGATGGGTGGTCTTATATACCACTAGAAGACTGAACTCACTGCCCTGCCAGCTTTCACGCTATGTGCCCCTGTGCTGGAGATATCGGTGCCATTAATTTCGGAAGCAATATCTCTCCACTATCAGAAGAGCGGGTCTTAGGTTCCATCTACATGGAGGAAAATGTCGTTTTATTTTGCACTGAATTTTCCATGTTGAAAAAAAAACGCCTCCCATTGAATTCAATGGGTTCCGGTAGCTAGCGGAAAATTCTGCTGGTGGAAAAAAGCTAGCGGCACCCATTTAAGTCAATGGGAGGCTTTTTTTTTCAGCGCTGAAAATAGCAGTCAGCGGCTGACGTGACAGTATTTAGTCCTGGTAGGTTAGAGAGGGTGGTTTTTGTGTTTTTTTGTTTTGTTTTGTTTTTTTATTAAAATGCATGGGACTGCATAAATTGTAGGGCTGCTTTATTCGTGGGACTGCATGCAGGATGGAGCTGAAGCAGGCAGAGAGGATAGTGCTGTCTGCAAGCAGTCCCATGGTGTAGGTGGGGGAGGGGTAGAGATTTTTACATGAGACTGCATATTGGGAAGTGGCTAAAGGGAAAAAGTGAAGCTGTACATGTGTAGTGTGCGGGGATGTGGGAATTAGGGGGTATTCACACGGAGTAAAGTGGCGCTGATTCTGCCATGATAACTCACGGCAGAATCAGCGCTGATAAAAAGAATCCCATTGATTTCAATGTGTTCCGCATAGAAAACTGAACCTATTGAAGTCAATGGGAGTCTTTATTCGCTGATTCTGCCGCAAGTCATCATGACAGAATCAGCGCCATTTTACTCCATGTGAATGCCGCCTTGTATTGGAGTATGTGTATAGGCAGGTGAAAGGTAGGGGAATTAGATGTATGGATGTGGTGTACAAGGGACACTAGCTTCACACCTGTTTCCATTCCATGGGTTTCCATTCTTTGGGTCCACTTGCAGACTTGAAAAACAGAAACCCAATCCACTTAAAAAACGGAACCCCTTTTGTCTCACTGTTTTTTTTAAGCAGAATGGGGAGAGATGGAGGGGGGACATGAAACTGGGGGAAGATGAAGGGGGCACTTAAACTGGAGGGACATTAAATTGGGAACAACTGGAGGGGGCAATAAACCGTGAAGGTAGCTGGACCTGTCTGCCTCTACTTGCCTCTAGTTTAACCCCTTAGCGACCTTTGACGTACTATTACGTCATGGACGCAAGGTACTTCGCGCACCATGAAGTAATAGTACGTCATGGTGATTCCACCCGCTCACTAGCTGAGTGGGCGGAATCGGAACTGGGTGATGGCTGTTACTGACAGCTATCACCCTTTTCCATAACCTCCGGTCGGTACTTTTACCGATCGGAGGTTTTAACCCTTTGATTGCGATGGTCAAACATGACCACCGCAAACAAAGGGTGCCGCGATCTCTCTCCCCCCCGCCGGCACCCCCCGCGGCGAGATCGGGGGGTGCCGGTATCTGTAATACGTAGTCTGGGGTCTGGTTAGTGACCCCAGACAGCCCTGAGCACTCACTTACCTGGTGATGCTCCCGGCGTCTTCTGGAAGTGAGTCTGTGCCGTCCGCACAGCTCACTTCCTGTTTCTCGAGTGAGACACGTGCAGGCTGTCACTGCAGCCTGTGTCTCAGTCTAGAGTAGAGAATCAGTGATTGCATGCATACATGCAATCACTGATCCATGTGTCCCATAGGGACACAAGAACAAGTAAAAAAAAAGTGTAAAAAAAAAAATAAAGTATTTGAAACAATTAATAAAGTTATAAAGTCCCAAAAATCCCTTTTTTCTATAAAAAATGAATTATGTAAAAAAAACACAAAAAATTAATAAAAACAATACATATTTGGTATTGTCGCGTCCGTAACAACCTGTACAACAAGACTGAAACAATATTTAATGTACACAGTGAACGGCGGTAAAAAATAACGGAAAAAAAACGCCGGAAGTAGTGATTTTTCGCCATCTCACCTTACAAAATGTGCTATAAAAAGTGATCAAAAAGTCATATGCACCCCAAATTAGTACCAATAAAATGCACAGGTTGTCCCGCAAAAAATTAGCCCTCAACCAACACTGTCAAATGAAAAATAAAAATGTTACGCCTCTCAGAAGATGGCGATGCAAAAATCACTGATTTATGTCCCCAAATCTGTTTTTGTTCTGCAGACTTAGTATCGCATAAAAAAATAACATAAATGAGGTATCGCCGTAACCGTACCGACCCGCAGAATAAAGGTCACATGTTACTTATACTGTACGCTGCATGGCGAAAAATGTAAAAGGTAAAACTCAATACCAGAATTGATTTTTTCTCTTTTAAATCCAGCAAAAAAAGAGTTAATAAAATGTAATCAGTAAGTTTTAGGCACCCCAAGATGGTGTCATTACAAAATACATCGTATCCCGCAAACAACAAGCCCTTATATGGCCACATCAGCAGAAAAATAAAGAAAATATAGCCTCTACCAATGTGAAGACAAAAACCCGCAAAATCGCCAAATCATTAGAACACAACTGGGTGCGGCAGGCAGGGAATGTATAAGCTGTGCAAGCGAATATCAGGGGACACCCCGGATTTAGAGCTTACGAGGGAAAATATACCAGAAGTGACCCCAGTGTGACTTCCCCAATCATAGGAGCTACTGGGGGTACAGTAGGGAATTTAGTGTCTGCAATGTCCTCCGCACAGCTTATACATTCCCTCTTCGCCATCCGCTGTGCAGTCACGTCTGAGATACTAATACTCACTACACCCCCTGATAAATTCTTTTAGGGGTGCAGTTTTCAAACTGCGCTCACTCCTTTGGGGAATCCACTTTTCTGGTACCTTACAGGCTCTACAAACATGACATGGCGTGTAGATACCAAACATCTGAATCTGTGCTCCAAAAGCCGCATCGCGCTCCTTCCCTTCTGCCCCCTGCTGTGCGCCCAAACTGCAGTTTATGACACATGTATGACATTGGTGTAACCGGGGTAATGTCATATGTGAGTATAAACTGATATTAGGGCACATGTATGACACTGGTGTACCCCGGATAACGTACGTAATGTCATATGTGGGTATAAACTGATATTAGGGCCCAGCCAGACACAGAAGGGAAGAAGGTTATTTGGTTTTTGGAGCACAGACTTGGACGGTTTGGTTTTTGGATGCCATGGCACTTTTGCAGAGACTCTAAAATTTCCCCTACAAAATGGGGTCACTTCTTGGGGAATTCCAGTTTACTGGCACCTCCAGGGCTCTGCAAAAACAACATGGCACCCAGAAAGTCCCTCTAAATCTGTACCCCAAAAGCTATAAAGCGCAGTGCTCCTTCCCTTCTGAGCCCTGCTGTGCGCCCAAGCAGCAGTTTATACCCACATATATAATTTTTTTGCCCCTCGGGATCGCCCACTTAATAGTTTTAGGAGTGCAGGTCTCTGACAATACAAAGTGGGTGCAATGCATTGGATACCAAAATGGCATATTTCTTTAAAAATTTCAAATTTTAGGAAGCATTTTTAGTCTCAAAATCATAATACCACTTGATACATTCCTTGATGGGTGTAGTTTCTAAAATGGGGTCACTTTTGAGGGGTTTCTATTGTATTGATACTTTAGGGGCTCAGCAAATGCGACATGGCACCTCAAAACTATTCCAGCAATATATGCCCTCCAAAATCCAAATAGCGCTCTTTCCATTCTGAGCCCCAACATGTACCCATACAGCAGATTATGATCCCATATGGGGTATTGCCGTGTTCAGGGGAAATTGTGTAACAAACTGTGGGGGGCTCTTAATTCTCTAAGTACTTGCAAAAATTAAAAATATGGCGCTAAATGGATGATTTATTGGAAAAAAAGTAATTTTTCATTTTCACATCTCAATGGTAAAAAAAATCTGTGAAACACTTGTAGGGTCCAAGGGCTCACTAAATCCCTTGATAAATTCCTTGAGGGGTCTAGTTTTCAAAATGGGGTCGTTTTGGGGTGGGGGGTTTCCACTGTTCTAGCACTTCAGGGGCTCTCCAAATGCAACATGGTGCCTGAAACAGATTTCAGCTAAATTTGCCCTCCAAAATCCCAATAGCGATCCTTCAGCTCTGGACTTTACAGTGTGCCCATACATCACTTTACATCCACATGTGGGGCATTTCTGTAGTTGGGGCAAAGTGCTTGACAATTTGTGGGGTGCATTTTCTTTTTTAACCCGTTGTGGAAATGCATAATTTGGGGTTAAAGCTACATTTTATAGCAAAAAATGTCACTTTTCCTTTTGTTGGGCCAATTCTGTTACACTCCTGTAGGGTCAAAGGGCTCACTAAACCCCTTGGTAAATTCCTTGAGGGGTATAGTTTCCAAAATGGGGTGACATTTTGGGGGTTTCCACTGTTTTGACACATTGGGGGCTCTGCAAAAGGGACATGGTGCCTGAAAAGTATTCTAGTAAAATCTGGCCTACAAAATCCAATTAGAGCTCTATCCGTTCTGAGAGCGACCGTGTGCCCGTACATTAGGGTACCAGCACATATGGGGTATTGTCGTGTTCAGGAGAAATTGTGTAACAAAATGTGGGGTGCAGTTTCTCCTTTAACCCTTTGTGAAGATGAAAAATTTGGGGCTACAGTGACATTTTATTATAAAAAAAGTAATTTTTCATTTTCACATCTCAATGGTAAAAAAAATCTGTGAAACACCTGTAGGGTCCAAGTGCTCACTATACCCCTTGATAAATTCCTTGAGGGGTCTAGTTTCCAAAATGGGGTGACATTTTGGGGTTTTCCACTGTTTTGGCACCTTGGGGGCTTTGCAATCGGGGCATGGCGCCTGAAAAATATTCTAGCAAAATCTGGCCTACAAAATCCAATTAGTGCTCCATCTGTTCTGAGAGCGACCGTGTGCCCGTACATTAGGGTACCAGCACATATGGGGTATTGTCGTGTTCGGGAGAAATTGTGTAACAAAATGTGGGGTGCAGTTTCTCCTTTAAACCTTAGTAAATGTGTAAATTCTAGGGCTAAATGAATATATTAGTGACAGAAATTGAAAAATGTATATTTGACTTCCATTTTGTTTTAATTGTTGTGAAATGCTGAAAGGGTTAAGAAACTTTCTAACTGCTGTTTTAGATTCTTTCAGGAGTGCAGTTTTTAGAATGGGGTGACTTTTGGGGGGTTTTATTAGAGAGGCCTTTCAAGTTCCCTTCAGAACTGAACTGGTCCCTTGAAAAATGTATTTTGGAAATTTTCTTGAAAATTTGGAAAATTACTGCTTGACTTGTAAGCCTTATAATATCTGAAAAAAATGAAAGGGTGCTTAAAATTTGATTGCTACATAAATCAGAGACATGGCTAATTATATTTATGAAAAAATTCGGGTAGTATGACTTTCTATTTGAAAGGCTTGCAATTTCAAAGTTTGAAAACTGCATTTTTTTCAAAATTTTCACCAAATTTCCTATTTTTTCATAATTAAAGACAAAACATATCGACGAAAATTTACTACTGACATGAAGTACAATGTGTTACGAAAAAACAATCTCAGAATCACTTGTGTAAGTTAAAGCGTCTCAAAGTTATCGCCATTTAAAGTGACACATGTCAGATTTGAAAAAAGAGGCCTGGTCCTTAAGTCACTTTTGGGCTGTGTCTCTAAGGGGTTAATGTCCCACTTTATCTTCCATTAATTTATTGTCCTCCTCCAACTACCCCTACTGCTAATGTCCCCCTCCAGCTGCCCAGTTTCATGTCCCCTCTAGTTTCCGCCAGTTTAAACAGGGCACCAGGAGAGGGACCTAATACTGTGAGGCAGTAGGAAGGGAACATTATAATGTGGGGACATATAATGTGCGGGTGACTATAGGAGGATTATACTGTGTAGGGGCACATGAAAAATGAATGAAAATGGGCGGAGTCAACATAAAAGTGGGTGGAGTTAAATTTGCCAAGGCGCGCTGCGCGCGCCGCACTTTTTGTCTCTCTTTCTGTTTTTCAAAAGTTGAGAAGTATGCAAAATGCTCTTTGCAACCGTGGATAAATTCCTTGAGCGGAGTATTTTCCAAAATGGGGTCAGGGAATTCCATTTTACTGCCATTTCAAGAACTCTGAAAAGCGTCATAACATCCAAAAACTAAAGTATCTAAATCTGTGCTCCATAATCCAAATAGCGCTGCTTCCCTTCTGTGCCCGGCTGTGCGCCCAAACAGCAGTTTATACCCATATATGAAGTTGTACCCATGATAGTCCACGTAAAGTCATATATGTGAGAATAAAATGACTCACCGCCTGGCTCTCAGAGTGCAGTTTTTGGACGCCATGATTGCTGAACTGCTAAAGTACCTATAAAGTTAAATTGCCGGCCGCTCCCATTCATTCCTATGGAAGCGTGCTATTCGAAACTAGCGTTTCGAATAGTACTCGCTTATCTCTATAGAGCTCAGCTTCAACCATCGATGTCAGAGAACAGTTTCAGGCCTATGACACAGCTGGATCTCGCTCTGTACATGGTACGCACTCAGTTTCGTTCAGGATGAATATACAACAGGGGTATAGAATCTCACATTCTCAGGCTTAGTGGGGGTCTCAGTAGTTGGCCCCCCACCAATCAGATATGTATCCTCTATCCTATGTATAGAAGATAAATTCGATCGTGGCATAACCAATTTAAGCACCGCTTTCCTACCATACTAATGTCCTTTTGCTGCCCCCTGGTGGTGAGCTGTATAATTACGCCCGCTTACCTGGCTCTGAACTGTTTTATGTTTCTTCCTTGAATACCTTCCCTTTAGTGACGTCTCTGACTAATCGTTCACATTTCCTGTCTCTTTCATTTGGACCGCCATGACCACTTCCTCCAGTCTCTGTAAAGTTTGCAGCACAGACATCTTTGGCCCCTTACTTTTCCAGGCACCTGACCCTATTCTGCTGTCCCAATTATATAATATATAATATAACCCCCCCATAATGAATAATACCCCCAAGTGCATCTTTTAACTTCCCTGTGTGCCCCCTATAAATAGCGTCAGGATCAGATGTTTGAATGAACCATGGTACCTGTGTAAGCGCCGTGACCCCTTCTTTGTTTACATAGTGTCATTGATTTTATGGCGGCCATGTTATATATGTTTATGTGACAAGATTGTAATGCCATCACATGGTCACTATAAACAGACAGTGTGAGATATAAACAGGCGCCATAGCCCTTCATACAGCTAGCCAGTGAGGATTCACTGATCTGTAATTGATGATTTATTCTGAGGAGAGATCATCAGTAAAATTGAGCTGGAAAACTCCTTAAGGCCCCACGTGGCATCCTGCATTAATAAAGCCCAAGTGACACTTTAATTATATTAATTGCCCCCTCATATTATGTCCTTGACTCCACCTGACATAAATTCTGCACCCCTAATGGCCCCTAATATAAAGGACCCCCATTGTCATAACGCCCCCTATGAATCCTCCCTTATAATTTCCCCTCCTATCCACTCCTCATTCTATTAATATAATACTAATATACCCACAACTGCGTTTGTGTCTCAGCGCAGGAGGCCCGATGTTGTGATGTCATTGCGCCTTCCTTTGCTGGGAAGCAGATGTCTGTCTGTGGTTTCAGTGTCTTGTGAACCGCAGGCCTGTATTGGCTTGAAGTTTACAGGATTGTTATGTTGAAGGATACGTTTTAACTAATCACTGTCTGCAGACACCAATCTGGTTAGAAGTATTAATGACGGCACTGGGGTGGGCCCCACAGAGTCAGTGGACCCAGGGCAGTCGTCCCCTACGCCGCTCGCTAGCTACGCCACTGGTTCCTACTTTTTGACAAGATTCCTTGAAATGAGGTTAAAGCTGTGTCAAAGGTTATGTTTTAGGGGGCAAATCTATACCACTATTTTTTGGTTCGGTCCACTTATTCAGAGCTTTTGGCTCCTTATTAGATATTTCACTTCAACACACCTAATAACCTCTGTGAGCCGTCTTTGGATATGTGGATTGTGACAAATGTTGTGCAATCTCTGGACTGACATACCTGGTTAGAGCGACCAGAAGTTTGTTGAATCCAAGCCACGCAGATAAGCCACTAAATAAATCAATAAATTTTATTCTGTTTGTACATTAAGTTTAACCACTTCTGGACCGCCCATAGAATTTATATGTCCAGATAGTAGTTGCCTAGTTCTGACAGGACGTACCGGTGTGTCCAGTCAGAACACAGCAGCTGCATGGAGATCGTGCAGCTGCTGAAGCTGGGAGCCGGCTGTAACTTCAGCCGGAGCTCCCAGAGAGATGGCAGGGAAGGTTTATTCCCTTCCCTGCCTTCTCAATCACTGTGTATACAGCGCTCAATGAGCGCTGTATACACAGCTATGGACGCTGCCATGATGCGGCCGCCCTCTGACCCGGCAGTCACATGATCTACCGGGCTCCGTGTCTTACAAGAACTGCTGGGTCCTACAGGACCCCAGATCAGCTCTGTAAGTCTAAAGAACAGTGTGCAGGAGACTGGATTCCTCCTGCAACTGAGGCTAAATGTAGCAGCCTCAGTTATAGGGGAAATCAGCCTCCCTAACAAAAAAAAACAAAAAAAAAGTGATCAGATGTCCCCAAAGGTCTCTTATGACCTTATGGGGACACAATCTGAAAATAAAATAAAATATAATTAAAGAGTTAAAAAAAAAGAAAGAAAGAAAATAAAATAATTAAAAAAAAATAAATAAAATAATACGCTAATAAAATGCCATTATTAAAGGTTATAGCCCCACCCCCGACAACACCATACAAAATAAAAATTACCGTAACGGAGAGGAAAAACTATTTTATAAAGTTTTTTAGTAGCGCTTTGTGTTATTAAATAAAAATTTAAAAAAAATGAAAACCAGACACAATTTCCCTCCTATTATGTTTATATTTTCTCGGATATAAAAAAAATTAAAACACATTCGAAAATAAAAACAACATAAAAATAAAGCCCTATGTGTCCCCGAAAAAAGACTCAAAAATTAGTTGAATGAGACATACGAGAAAAATGTTACAGCCCTCAAAACCGCACATACAAAAAAAACCCGAAAATGTGTCTGGTCCTGGACCACAAATTGGCCCGGTACTGAAGTGGTTAAATTATTAAAGAAAACTGCTAGGACTATTTTTTATGAACAGCCTAATATCACTTTCCTTTATTTTATGTATGTTAACACAAAACAGGTAAATGTTGCAACTGTTTAGACTAGAATCCCATAACAATTTCATGTTATTTACATAACATTTATGTAAATAATTAGGATTTTGTGATTTGACATTTTAACACTATTGTGTATGCTGTTGTAAAGGCTTTTAGTGGAGGAGCAAACATGCCTTTGTGTCAGAATGCAGTCTACCTGCTAAGAAAATGAACATTTAGGGTGCATTCACACTACGTTTCCTGAAGCTTATTCTGAACGTAAAACACGTTCAGAATAAGCGGCGTATAAAGCAGCTCCATTCATTTCTATGGGAGCCGGCATACGAGCACTCCCCATAGAAATGAATGGGCTGCTTCTTTCACTGCGAGCACTCCCATTGAAGTGAATGGGAAGTGCCGACGTGTACGGCTCGGCATGAGCAGAGCTTGCCATATACGCCAGCACTTCCCATTCACTTCAATGGGACTGCTCGCAGTGAAAGAAGCAGCCCATTCATTTCTATGGGGAGCGCTCGTATGCCGGCTCCCATAGAAATGAATGGAACTGCTTTATACGCCGCTTATTCTGAACGTGTTTTACGTTCAGAATAAGCTTCAGGAAACGTAGTGTGAATGCACCCTTACAGCTACATTCACAATGCAATGTACCAATCATTCATGGAATATAGAAACATGCTGAAGGTAAATATATTCCAAGTAAAAAGTCATCTTTCACAGACCAAAATACAATGTTCTTTGGCAATAAGTTAGTAGTGAAAATAATTCTACACAGAAGTAACCCAATACTGAAATTGCCTCTCAAACCGTGACTGAAGACTCACTAGCACTGCCACTAGATTTTGTGCTACATTGAATGTAGAAGTTGCCAGTTAATTCAAATGAATTGCTGAGATTCAGTAGTAAAGCAGGCAATGACAGCGACAACAAGCTTAGTGTGTGACTGCTCTATGTGGTGTCCAAAATTACTTTTGGTCATTCACTTTTTTTTTTCCGAAAAGTTGGTGAATGTCTGCAAGTAGCCTGTCCCAGTACTGGTTGTGCCAAATTTCCAGTTACTCTGTGCCCTCAACCTACTTTTATAAGCAGGTCAATAAACTAAAGCAGGGGTGCTCACACTTTGTCAGCATGTGAGCTACTTCATTATATGACCAAGTCGAAAGATCTACCCACTTCTTGTGGGCGGGGCCTGGCATGTGGGCAGGGCCAGGTGGAGCGTGAGAGCAGGAGACAGCGGCGTTCTGTGGCCGCCCAGGGATCCCCGCTGTCTGCTTGTTCACAGCGCAGGCTGAGAGTTATCTCTGGACACTGGCAGGCTGGGGCTTCAGGCCTAATCCAGAGTGGAATGCCGCAACGGGATGCCAGTGCTCTGCATCCACATTCTGTCACGGCTAGTCTCGTGGTATGTTCACATGTGGAATCCATTTTCCGCCGTGTGAACATATCCTAAGAACACCCACCTGAAGGAGCCCAATTACCATATCAGGTGCTGAAATCTTCACTAGTTGCTCAGGACTGGTAGATGGTTCAGCTGAGCAGAAGGGGATTTGTCACTTTTTCCTACAGTGCATTCACCGCAGGGGTAAAGAATCTGTTCTCAGGATTGGTATAGGTCTCACCAGGTAGACCCCTCACAAATCCGCATTAATGGCTATAGGATAAATGTTTTGTGGCACAATTTTTCCTCAGCTTTACTCCTTGCTGACAGATCACGTGAGCCGTTTGCTGCCATGGAAGTTGTGCACTCTCTTGGGGTTCCCATACCTGCCATTACTTTAATACTTCAGGACCCTGCCTCTGGTATGGCTCAATAGTAAGGGTATGTTCACACAGTGGAACTTGCCACTGATTTTGGGGCAGATCAACACCACAAATTAAGCAGCATAGTCCATCCTGATTCTGCCTCTCTATGGCAGGGAGAGATTGCAGCAGGATGCTGAAAAAGCACGCATCCAACTGGATCTTGCCAGAGGTTCTGCTGCTGGGGACTCTTCACCCCACCGGATTCTGATTTCTGCCTCAAATACATCTTCATTTTCTGCCCCGTGAACATACTTCAATAAGCTGATTTCCCCATAGGCTACACTGTAGGTTGTCTAGGGCAACCCCTAATACGTAAACCATAACTGTGGCATGACAAAATCCCACCTCTGTGCTGCCAACATTTGGTGAGCCTCCGACACCAAAACATAGCAATCCTGTCCATAGCGTGGCATGTCCTGACCGAAGACGTCACTCAGCCTCCTCCAGGAGAACGGCTTTAGTTTGCAGAGTGCAGGATACTACAGAGGTGGCTCAGTGATGTCACAAGGTCCTCTACTCACTGTCAAGCTATGGATGGAATCTCTATGTGTGGGTGCTAGAGGATGAGAAAATGGGGGTGGAATGGTTGAATAGAGCACACGGTAGGTAGGGAATACTGTGTGGAGCACTGAACTATGCTGGGGCTTAATACATGGGGCAACGTGGGAAATATATACACATATACAGTCCTATGAAAAAGTTTGGGCACCCCTATTAATCTTAATAATTTTTGGTTCTAAATATTTTGGTGTTTGCAGCAGCCATTTCAGTTTGATCTATCTAATAACTGATGGACGCATTAATATTTCAGGATTGAAATGAGGTTTATTGTACTAACAGAAAACGTGCAATATGCATTAAACCAAAATTTGACCGATGCAAAAGTATGGGCACCTCAACAGAAAAGTGACACTAATATTTAGTAGTGATAGGTGATTCCTCAGGCAAGCCCGACAGGAGTGGAGGAGTAGGGAGTAAGCGCGCACACCAACGTATGATCTTGAACAGTTTATTAAACACGACGCGTTTCGGGCATCTGCCCTTTCTCAAGTGTGATACAAACTGTGTAGTGGTGAATACCAATATGCTGCTTCGCTTCTGCAGAAGCGAAGCAGCATATTGGTATTCACCACTACACAGTTTGTATCACACTTGAGAAAGGGCAGATGCCCGAAACGCGTCGTGTTTAATAAACTGTTCAAGATCATACGTTGGTGTGCGCGCTTACTCCCTACTCCTCCACTCCTGTCGGGCTTGCCTGAGGAATCACCTATCATTGCATCACGCTGTTTCACAGTGTAAGGGAAAGAGCTGCTGCTATAACACCTTTTATATGCTCATATGGAGTTGTGACTATTTCACAACACCAATAGGTAAGAGACTAACTACATATCATCACCAAGAGTGTTTATAATTACTACACTATATTGGTGCTCGGTGTCTCTCCCATTTTATCTTTTTACTAATATTTAGTAGATCCTCCTTTTGCCTCTAGTCGCTTCCTGTAGCTTTTAATCAGTTCCTGGATCCTGGATGAAGGGATTTTGGACCATTCCTCTTTACAAAACAATTCAAGTTCAGCTTGATGGTCTTTTTTTTATTTAAATCAGCATATCATCAGTATATATAAAAGTATAGGAAATCTAATGGCAATAAGTTTTAATCCTTGCTGCAGCCATTTCTTCTTTTATTCCTCACAAAGCCATAACTTTCCATTCAGAGCCACAAGAGGGCTTGTATTTTGCAGGATGAATTGTATTTTATAAAGAATACCCATGGCTTCGCTCGCGGAAAATATGTTAAATTGTTGGTTATGCAGGCTAAAGTAAAATTTTCAGTGTCACACTAATTGACATTTTCAGAGCGCTACAGTAAATCTTTTTTTCTACTTAAACATACCTCCCAACTTTTGAAGTACAATAACGGGGACAAAATGTGTGGCGCACTAGGCGCGATGTGGCAAATTTAGCCCCTCCCATTTTTGTTGCCTTCGCCCATTCAGTTTTCATGTGCCCCCACACAATATAATCCTCCTACAGTCACCCGTAAATTATGCCTCCCCTTCAACTGCCCCCCTAGTTTCATGTCCCCCCCTTCATCTTCCCCCTACTTTCATGTCCCCCTTTCATCTCTGCCCCAGTTTCATGTCCCCCCACTCCATCTCTGCCCCCAGTTTCACGTCTCCCTCCATCTCTGCCCGTTTCATGTCCCCCCTCCATGTCTGCCCTAGTTTTATGTCCCCCCCTCCATCTCTGCCTCCAGTATCGTGCCCCCCCCCCTCCATCTCTGCCCCCCGTTTCATGTCCATCCCACCACTTCATCTGCCCCTAGTTTCATGGGCCCCCTTCATTATGTTCCCCCTCAATGTTTAACACAAAACGACACCGATCACCTTTCCCTCAATACCCGCAGCTTTCTCCGCAGTCCCACTTACCGAGTTGTAGGCATGATGTGAGTCACATCATCACATCGCACCTACACATCCAGGAGCCAGATCACAGCATTAAAGCACGAGCTGAGTTGTGACCGCTCCTGCTTTACTCGCCTATGTATTCAACTCCAGACGCAGATGAGTTAAAACTGGGACCTACCTACCGCTGACCGGGACTGAGGGACAGGAGCCCAAATCCTGAAAATTTATTTTGGCATTTTACTAATTTTAACAATTTTTTTTATTTTTTTATTTCAACATTTTTATTGATTTTACATATTCAATACATATTATATAGTATATACTATTACAACTATATTTTAAACTTTTTTTTTTAATCAAAATTTATGCCCCTTACACACACATCTAAAATATTTACACCCAATTAACAACATAATGAAACCCTCCCCCGTCCCTCCAGTGTAATCTACAGTATAAGTAGTTCACGGACAAAAGAGTAAAATTGGTTTCCAGTTACACATCTATTGTAGGGCTTCATTGATGAAAGCTCCTGTATAATCACAATCTTACTATTAGGCAGTTTTTGCCTGACCAATATTGCTGCTCAGTAAGGATGCTTGCACACTACAGTAACACTACAGTCTCCGGGCCGTGGATTCTACAGCTCCATAGACTTCTATGGAGCCTGCAAAATTCACAGCTTTGTGCACAAAAGTCTATGGAACTGCCAAATCCATGGCCTGGAGGCCCGTGAAAAATACTGCAGTGTGCAAGCAGCCACTAAAGATACCAGACAGGTTTTATCAGTGCATGCGTGCGTGTACATGCATGTGATCCATGTGTATGTATGCGTGTGTGGTCCATGTATATATGTATGCGTGTGTGCATGAACGTTTGGTCCATATATATGTATGCGTGTGTGCATGCACGTTTGGTCCATATATATGTATGCGTGTGTACACGTGTGATCCATGTGTATGTATGTGTGTGTGTGTATGTATGTGTGTGTATGTATGTGATCCATGTGTTTCTGCGTGCACAGAGCAAGTGTTCATGTGTGCGGTAGATGTGTGTTAGTACGCATATGCTCTATTCGTCCGTGTGTGTAGTGTGCATCCATCTGAGAGTCTCTACGTGTGTGTGGTCCGTGTGTGTGGTAATTGTGGGGTGGTGTTTGTGTTGTGTATTGTGGCATTTGTGTCATATTGTGCTTGTGGGTTGGTGTCTGTGTGATGTTTATGTGTTGTGTGAGGTGGTGCGGCCCCTTTAGCAGTGACTCTGGAACTGTCACTATAATCCGTCCCTGTCAGTCACAACTGTTTTCCCCTCAGGACTTTCACTTTTCCCCATTATATGTATAGGGCCTAAATTTAGGGGCCCCAATCTCATGACGGGGGGACGCTAGCGAGATGTAATGTGCGCAGTATTCTGCTCCTGTGGGTGGAATGGAGGCGTGCCAAATTTCACCCAAATCGGGCGAGAACTGTGGATTTGTATAGAGCAGAATACTACAGGATCTGAGTTTTATATATATAGACTATGTAATGGTCCGTAAGATCTACTGGGAAGAATAAAAAGGCATTTTTTCTCTACAGATCATTTTTTACTGTGCAGTAAAAAATACATGTTCTTTTTCTTTGAATAGCAATTACTATCCCAAATTTATATAGTTTGGCCTGTTAATACATTTAACAAATATCAAAAACTTTGAAAAAGCACAAAATTTTATCCTCTATATCTTTAAATCTTCCATGCTTTGCAGCACGAGATTTACATTTTATTTAGATTTTCAGGATAAGTCTGATCTTTTCTGTCATTTAGATTTTTTACAATGTTACCAAAACTTTATAATTTGGTTCTTTTCAGAGATGGGGTTGACCAATTTTCCCTGATTAAGAAAGATCACTGACATATGACAGTGGAAAAATAAAAGTTATGGATTCTAGAAGGTGGGTGGTAAATTAAGAGGAAAGCACAAAGTGAGTAAAACCGAACTCCCCTAAAATCATGTAGAAAATGAAGCATATTAAAGGTCACATCAGTCATTTAATGGAAGCAAGTAACAGTTGTCAAGTAAAATAGCTTTATTTAACATTTACATGAGGATAGCCTGGCCCATCTTTATGACTTTTCGTTAACAGAACATTGAGGCGTACAAAACAGGTGGAAAACATTCCGAGACAAAAAAAATGTCTAACTAAAGTAAAAATATAAAATTAGGAGGGGGAACGGAGGAGAATAAAGTTATTTAGCATCTTTCAGGGATTTTCTCCAATTCCAGAGCTCATCAATAACCTGCAATGTAGAAATAAAAAAAATAATGAAGCATGTATTTATAGACATTGACATGCTAGAATTGATTTTTTTTTTTGGCAGCATGTCATTGAAGTACATTACAAACTCAAATTTAGTCTTTCCTGTGAAAGCCAGCACTGAACACTGGTCATAGTAAAGAGATTCACAGCGTTCATGTAGCACCAGAACCGTGAATTGCCAGTCGGGTAAGGGTGCTGCATATACAGCTGCCTTCACCGTGTTATCTTTCACACAGGTAATCTTTAATATGGCACCTGATCTACTGTTCTAGGTATTGTGAAGCACAATTACAGATATCTGAAGTCAGCACTATACAGGAGCTAACCACCAATACAGTCAACACCTACATGTACAGCTGACAAAAAACAAGAGAAAAAAAAACAAAAAACACAGGATTTCACAGAAATTGGTTAAAATCTGCTAATGCTCAACAATCCCTTTCCCCATGCCTTACCTTCTTATTGTCAGTTCTGAAACAATTCTTCACATAGTTTGTAAACCGTGCCTCAATTTTGGGAAGATTTCCACCCTAGAAGTAGAAAATTAGTTACACATTAGATTAGATTATTAATCAGGATTTTCATAGAAAATAGACTGTAGATCGCTGACAGTCATCAAACCCATAACAGACTCTTCACTGTATATCAGAAACAGTTACTACACTATAATGCTAAGTAGTGCGCTCTCCTCCATTTAATAGGCTGATGGTTGCAAAAAAATGTGGCACATATATAGCTTTCCAAAATACATGCTGTATATGGAAAAATATATATATATTATATATACAAAGTTTAAAACTGCACATTTATAACACAGGATTAATATCATGACATCCAATTTTCAATATTTCAACAAGCACACAATAGACAATGCTCAAGAAACTATACAAGCTTTTATCAGGTCTCAGCCACTGAAAGCAATACTGTATGTACACAGGTGTAAAGAATATAGATAGCCAGGACAGGCATGTGACCTAGCGCCAACCAGACGAAAATCATGGAGACCCATGTAGCTGTATCTGACAAACAGAACACAATAAAGCAGTGTAATTGGTAAAACACTTTAGCATAAGCTACAAGTCTGAAATAGATCCTTGAGATGGGAATACCCCTTTAACATCACCATTTCCTCACCATATATAAATGGTACAGTAAATGTTGGAAAAAGGTTAAATTTGAAAAAATAAAAGTCTTATTTATCACTGAAAAAAAAGAATTAAGTGTTATGGCCTCAAAACTGCCTGATCAGCTGAAGTGACACTTTACAGTATGGCAACAAGAACCAAATATCAATTTTACAACCACAAAAGCTGAAATATTGGACTATAAACAGACATACAACATGTAAGAACCTACTTTCTCAATGGTAGACTGTAATTTTTCTTTCATCTGCTCAGGAGTCAGTGGTGATTTAGGCGTCTTTGGAGTCTGCTTGGAATCTTGTTTCCCTTTTTGATCTGGTGTCTGAAAAAGACAGTAAACCATTACATTCAATTCATTACCTGTACTGCCTCTAAGATCAGGAGAGTCTAGAATAAGATCTATTGCATCAAGGTGAACTGAACTACGGATTCACTTGCCAAGTAGATAGTTTGTATCTTGGTTATACAATTCTGGGAGCAGCCATCTTTGCTTGAGCTGCTAACAGTACAGGGACTGAGCTAAGCTGTCTCCATAAATATGAGGTGTCACACCACGTCATCTGTCTACAGCTCCATAACAGGCATTGCTGTCATTGAAAACCTGCCCTCTAATACTGGAGTCTACAGAAAGGAATGTTAACCCATAAGTGAATTTTAAGGAAAAGGTGAAAATTTAATACAAAGCCTTGATTTAAAGAATTTTTAGATTCTTAAAGAAACACTACCTAGGGATGAATACAGCAGCATAGTATTCATGATTCTTGTGACTACAGTCTTGCTCTGGTTTTTCTAGAGACTGAATGGAGCCTTAAGTTAGCCTTTTACTGTACTGGAAACAATCAGAGCTATCAGAACTTTGGCACTCCAAAAACATTACAAAGGGCGAAGCGAGGATCACCAAAGGGGAACAGTTTAAACAAATCTGAAACCAGCTAGATAGGCTTTAAACCTGCAGTAGAATACATACAAGTGACAAACTGCAATTCAGGAAACAGCCCATGAACAAAGTATGCATAATCATACATCATTCACATTAAGGAGAGTAGCTACTTTGCTAAATAAAAAAAAAGATGGACTGATACAAGTCAAGAATACACTGTCATTCAATTCATGCTCAAGTATATTTGGCAAGAAAGGTCAATTTATCAAAACTACTCACTTTTGGAGTCTTGGCAGGAGTGGACGGTTCAGAAGCTTTCCCATTGTGGCTGGACTTTTGAGCAGATTTCACTTTTGTTACTGGAACAGGCTAAAAGCAAATATTACATGTTATTTGTAAACATTAACAAAATAATTGAAATTCAACAAGACAATAAAATTACAATTTCTTCTAAAATACATACATATGTATATATTTTACTTATTAGTTACAAAGTTAAAACAATCAGTACATGTGAAAGTCATTTGGGCGCACAGTACTGACCAAGTCTCTCCCTATATGAAGACATTTCACCATACCTCATTCATTACAATAACATTAAATTGGTTTTTCGATGGGTATAGATATGTAGACAATTAAAAGCTAATGTTTTTGCAAATACATTTTTGTGAATAGGTTATGTTTTATAATTTTTCTCTAGCCATCTTAGTGGTGGTGGTCTTTTCTTGATCAGTTGCCAATGGAGACAACCATGCACACAGGAACTTTCCATGATCTGCAACTTGTCAGAAGCCCGGCTATAATTTCCTTATTGATGCTGGATAATTTGGACAGGGACAAGCTGTACCCATGTGGTCGCCTGACTAATTGACAGCTGGGTTTCCTGTGCAATAGCCACAACAGGAGCAGTCAACCACTTCACAGGATGGATGCCACAGTCAATGCCAATACTCACATCCCCTCAAAACAAACATACCCCAACATGGCAGCTAAAACTACAGCTTGGCCCACAAACCTCCTTCATAACTCAAAAATATAGTGAATGGCAACAAAATATTTTTTTTTCATGCAATAGTAAGATTACAAAAATTTTTACTCTAAAATTTTACTAAAACTACAGCTCTGCTAGCAAAATCACACAACATCCATGTCAGAGACAAAAGTGATAAGCTATGAATATGGCAACAAAAAAATTTGCTTTGTTTTATTATATATATGATCAGAATAAAGTTATCATTTATACAAGGCAAGGAATGCAGCACCTTTATCTGGAAAGGTTAGATTTACACTACACATCAAAAACTAGCCCCTCAAAAAAGCTCAGACTTCTTGCTTTCAGAATATATGAAGGGAGGGTAATTTTTTTTTTTTTAATTACCTTTTTAACTGGTGTTTCGTCATCTTCTTCATCATCATCGTCGTCATCATCGTCATCCCTTAAAAAAGAAATAGTACTTTATAGACTGAACATGAAAGCCTACATGCAAAATGAGTGGTCTAATATTATCAAGCATGACATTATGCAGGGGGTAAAGTAGACCCAAGCATACAGCCTAGGAATAGCTTAATAAAGTAACACTTTTCCCATTTCAATAGAATCAATAGCACAATATAAGCAGCTTAAAAAATACAAGTGACAGACAAGAAGCTTCAGGGTTTTTTTTTTTTTTTTACACATTTGGCTAAATTCAGACACCTGCTAGAGGGAGCATTCTGCATCACCAACAAGCCCATCTCTTTACACCATTTAACTACTACACTGGTTCTGATACTGTTGGAATTTTCTCTCTAGCCCCCACCACTCCTGAGCAATCATTGCTGTCATCTTTGGTGACATTTAAAAATTTAAAGTGTTACTTTAAGCTCCAGGAAATATCCGAAATTTGCCAAATAGACTTTTTGCCAACATGAAACTTACTCATCATCATCGTCGTCATCATCATCGTCATCATCCTCATCATCGTCGTCATCATCCTCCTCATCTAACTTCACCTTTTTCTATTTGAATCAGTAAACGTGAGATTAGATTTTGTACAAAGAGTAAAATAAAAGTATAAATAAAAATGGAAACGTTACCATACCTGAGGAACCTTTGACGTAGATGTAGCTGGTCTTTTTGCATTCTTTGTTATTTCTGTGGTTTCTTCCTCCTCTTCGTCTTCCTCCTCATCTTCCTCATCAGATGATCCCAAGTCCTCTAAAGCTGAGACAGGAGGATCATTAGAAAGCTCTAAGTTAGGCACCAAACCATTTCCCTACAGAAATCTCTTTAAAGGAGATCATACAGTAGGAATCATTACTACCACAATTTCTCCACAACTAAGATGATGTAACTTCTAGGGGGGTTAAAGTGTAACTAATATTTTAACCTATTTTGCTGGCTTTCCATAGACAATGGGCTCTAAATTGCTTCCTGAAATTCTGACATTACACTAAATACAATTCACCATGGACAACTAGCAGTCTGGCCAAGATTTTTGATAGTTGAATGTATACTGGCAAATACTGTGCCGAGACTGGCTGCGCTATTTCGGGCTCATACATTGAATAGAATGATTTATAGAGCACATCCCATTCGGGACTAACAAAAACAAGTACATATCTGTTCTTATGAATGCTATGACTGGATATCGACTATCCCTAACTACTTAAGAGCTATTGTGCTTCTAGAGCAGCATGTATCCTATATGAGAGGTGTAGATTTGTTATGCTATAATGGACAGTGTGGCTTCCTGGTGCATGTGACTAAGCATAGGATTTTAGTTTTGTCACTCAGTTTTTAACAATTGAATGAAATGATTTTTTTTTTTTAACTGGTGAATCTTTAGTATTTTGAACATATGCACATTTTTTTGCCAGTCTGGGGCGAGTTTTGTTTAAAAATTGAATTACTCTGCTGCCTCAAAATGTTCCTGATTTATTAAGCGACATGATCATGTGCACCAGAACTGAAATCTATGCTAGTCAGAAAGATGGCGAAGATTTCAGGTATAGCTCATGCTATAGTTCTAATGTAGAAAGTGCTGAGGGTTTGCTTTAAATGGTTTCCAAGCCTACAAACAGATACCAGAAATATTGCAGATAGTATAAGATACTTGGGGCTGACACTAAGAACTTAATATAAGGCCTTGCATAACCCCCTGCCATGAACCACAGGGAGAACATGGATTTACAGTTATAAGGGGGGGGGGGAACATTTTATTACTAGTGATGTCTTTTTATAAAGTTATTCCTATTTCTATTCCAACTGCAAGCTACTTACCAACAAGATGCTGCCCACTAACATACACGGGACCAGATCCAGACTTCAGCCTCAAAGTCACAGGCGGTGTAATCTCAAATCCACCAAGAGAAACCTAAAAGACACACATTGCAAGATTATATGGAAGTGAACACTACCTTAAAATTAGTTTACCGTAAAGCCAAAAGTTTAACTTTAAATGGATTATCCAGAACACGGCTACTCAAAGATTTCTACTTCCACCTCACAGGCAGTGACATCACATCCCTTGGTCACATGGCCACGTTGCAGCACAGTCCTATACATCTGAATGGGAATAAGCATGTAGCATGGTCGTAAGACCAGCAAATGTAAAGCCAAGAAGAAACTTCCCTGCAATACACATTAACCAGCTTCAAGATAGCTGATAAATATCACTGGACCTCCACCAATCGTACGCATGCTGCTCCATTAAATATGAAAGGAACTGATAGTAAGAAAAAGTACATGTACAAGTCAGCCGCAAAAACAATGAATAAGAGGAAACGGGCACAAACATTCGAGCTCCTCACTGAGGTCATGCAGAGAAGAGGGATGTAGCTTGAGCAGCTCCTCGTGATGAGACATTTATCACTGACCCAAGAGAAAAGTGATAGGTTTGGGGGGGGGGGGGTTTAAATGTAGATTATGAGCCCTCACAATGTATTTTTCCCTATCAGTATGTCTTTGGAATATGGGAGGAACTCCATGCAAACACGGGGAGAACATACACACTCATTGCAGGATTTGAACCCAGGACTCAAGCGCTGCAAGGCTGCAGTGCTAACCACTGAGGCACCGTGTTGCCCTGACAAAAGTGGTGTTAAAAGTTGTCAATTACAGTGCTATTTATAAGTATTGTTGCCTAAAAGTTACTTAATACACAGATTCTACTAACCAAATACTCTTTATACATCCACTACTTACGGTTGACTGTACAGATGGTCTAAGGGACGCAAGAATGACCTTCAACTGCTTTCCTTCATAGTTCATTCCTTCAGCTTCAACAATGTGTAGCTCATCTTTTGCAGCAGAACCTAAACTAACCTGAAAAGTAAAGTAAGAAAGTGTTACATACAGAGGAATATACGAAATATTAATTACTTTCATGTGTAAATGTTTATTTGAACATTTGTCAACATTCTGACATCTGTAACTTTTTTATACTTCAATACACGGGACACACACACACTGGTTTCTGTCTGTCTGTTCTCTATGCACAACCAAACGACTGGACCGATCTTCATCAAATTTGGCACACAGATACATTAGGTGTCCGGGAAGGTTTTAGACCAGGCATCAACTCTCTCGGACGTACCGCTCTAGAGATACAGTATTCCCAAATCAATGGCCGGCATTAGCTAATACAAACCTGCAAGTCTTTCACTCATATTCCAAGTACCAAACACACAGTCACTCCACATGTACAATCCGACACTGATATCCAAACTGAGATACATATTTGTTTATATACACAAAAATTGTTTATCCTTGACAATCCTCTTAAAGAGATTAAGAAGAAAAAAAAAAAGAGCAAGAACCAGGAGACATCCCCGTGCTTACCGTTCTCAATGACAGCTGATGTTCACTTTCATCATCATCTACTTTAAATGTGTACTCCTTTTTGTCTGCCTTCAGTTCACATCCTACAAGCAAAACACAAGTTAGTGAAACAGCATTTGTACTGAAGAAAAACTAGAAATCCTGGCCATTTAAAGGGGTGTCTTGACTTACTATTTAATACGGCCCATAAAATAAGAATGACTGACTTCACAAACAGCACGCATTGACAGTGATTTATGGTTTGTGAAGAAGTCACTGCTGTTTTGCTGCAGTGTTTACCTGTCACAGACAGGATATCCCTGGTGACAAAAGATCTGATAGGGGGCCTGTAACCTGAAGACTGGACCTGTAACCTGAAGACTGGACCTGCTGCAGGATACCGAGGATCAGGAGAGGAATGGAAGATTTTTTTAATTATACTAGCCTTATCAGCAACATTCAAATATTAAAAAAGGGGTGAAACCACCATGCAAGTAACTGTGCTGTGGGCTGATCTACCTTGCACACCTGAGATTGGAGATTTAGTAGCTTTTATTCTAACGATCCTTCCCAAAATGTTTGTGTGAAATTAAACTATGTATATGAACATTATAGACAAGTCTATGTCAGCAGTTTCAGAGCACAGAGTGATGGGAACCTTCACACAGACCCCAGAAATCCCAACTTGTACTACAAATGGGATGAAGCAGTCCACTTATATCTCTGACAGGGGCCAGACACCCCGAATGCCCACCAACAAACTGCTTGATGGAAGCATTCAGGTGAGAATAGCAGATTCATCATTGAACAAGCACAACATCGTAATCCATTCACTTGAAGCAGACTGGGCTTCATATAGGATGGCACTGGGTAGTCCACTAAATTGTAAGTCTGTCATGTGTGAACACAGACATGAATAGGTGGACTGCTACAACTGCGGGCTCTTATGGAGCCTCATGGACCCCATTAACTACTATTTACTTGTACATTATATACATTAGATATGGACTTTATAAATATATATTTATAATAAATATGATATAATCCATATACATATTCTATATCTCATCAGGTATCTGTCCTTTCAAACTAAAACCAAAGTCACATTTGCAAGCAATGACTTTCCAATTGGAGACTCCAAGACAGATGTGAACAAAACCTGTGGATGGGCCCTATACAGGGAAGTGTAATTGGTCAAGGGGGCTGCACCGACAAACCTGTAGTGAGCAGGGTAGGGGGCTGCACCGACATAAACCTGTAGTGAGCAGGGTAGGGGGCTGCACCGACGTAACCCTGTAGTGAGCAGGGTAGGGGGCTGCACCAATGTAACCCTGTAGTGAGCAGGGTAGGGGGCTGCACCGACGTAAACCTGTAGTGAGCAGGGTAGGGGGCTGCACAGACATAACCCTGTAGTGAGCAGGGTAGGGGGCTGCACAGACATAACCCTGTAGTGAGCAGGGTAGGGGGCTGCACAGACATAACCCTGTAGTGAGCAGGGTAGGGGGCTGCACAGACATAGCCCTGTAGTGAGCTGCACAGACATAACCCTGTAGTGAGCAGGGTAGGGGGCTGCACAGACGTAACCCTGTAGTGAGCAGGGTAGGGGGCTGCACAGACGTAGCCCTGTAGTGAGAAGGGAAGGGGGCTGCACAGACGTAGCCCTGTAGTGAGCAGGGTGGGGGGCTGCACAGACATAAACCTGTAGTGAGCAGGGTAGGGGGCTGCACAGACGTAACCCTGTAGTGAGCAGGGTAGGGGGCTGCACAGACGTAACCCTGTAGTGAGCAGGGTAGGGGGCTGCACAGACATAACCCTGTAGTGAGCAGGGTAGGGGGCTGCACAGACGTAACCCTGTAGTGAGCAGGGTAGGGGGCTGCACAGACATAACCCTGTAGTGAGCAGGGTAGGGGGCTGCACAGACGTAGCCCTGTAGTGAGCAGGGTGGGGGGCTGCACAGACATAAACCTGTAGTGAGCAGGGTAGGGGGCTGCACAGACGTAACCCTGTAGTGAGCAGGGTAGGGGGCTGCACAGACGTAACCCTGTAGTGAGCAGGGTAGGGGGCTGCACAGACGTAACCCTGTAGTGAGCAGGGTAGGGGGCTGCACAGACGTAGCCCTGTAGTGAGCAGGGTAGGGGGCTGCACAGACGTAGCCCTGTAGTGAGCAGGGTAGGGGGCTGCACAGACGTAGCCCTGTAGTGAGCAGGGTAGGGGGCTGCACAGACGTAGCCCTGTAGTGAGCAGGGTAGGGGGCTGCACAGACGTAGCCCTGTAGTGAGCAGGGTAGGGGGCTGCACAGACGTAGCCCTGTAGTGAGCAGGGTAGGGGGCTGCACAGACGTAGCCCTGTAGTGAGCAGGGTAGGGGGCTGCACAGACGTAGCCCTGTAGTGAGCAGGGTGGGGGGCTGCACAGACATAACCCTGTAGTGAGCAGGGTGGGGGGCTGCACAGACGTAACCCTGTAGTGAGCAGGGTAGGGGGCTGCACAGACGTAACCCTGTAGTGAGCAGGGTAGGGGGCTGCACAGACGTAGCCCTGTAGTGAGCAGGGTGGGGGGCTGCACAGACATAAACCTGTAGTGAGCAGGGTAGGGGGCTGCACAGACGTAACCCTGTAGTGAGCAGGGTAGGGGGCTGCACAGACGTAACCCTGTAGTGAGCAGGGTAGGGGGCTGCACAGACGTAACCCTGTAGTGAGCAGGGTAGGGGGCTGCACAGACGTAGCCCTGTAGTGAGCAGGGTAGGGGGCTGCACAGACGTAGCCCTGTAGTGAGCAGGGTAGGGGGCTGCACAGACGTAGCCCTGTAGTGAGCAGGGTAGGGGGCTGCACAGACGTAGCCCTGTAGTGAGCAGGGTAGGGGGCTGCACAGACGTAGCCCTGTAGTGAGCAGGGTAGGGGGCTGCACAGACGTAGCCCTGTAGTGAGCAGGGTAGGGGGCTGCACAGACGTAGCCCTGTAGTGAGCAGGGTAGGGGGCTGCACAGACGTAGCCCTGTAGTGAGCAGGGTAGGGGGCTGCACAGCTGGATTCACATCAGGACAAAGGAGCACAGCTGGCCATGTGACACTACCGCACCGAGCACATGCTGTGGCCACAATCCAGCAGTCTACAGGCCACGTTTAATAAGGCCACGTACGGGGACGGCCACCTATAGCCCTGTATGTGATCACAGCCCCACTCCCATCACAGGCGCCCCTCACCCTCTATCCGATCCCTGACCACGTGGTAAGCGCATGGCGCCCGCTGAGCGATCACGTGAGCGGACACAACGGGACCGCATCCACCTCCCGTTACACCCTCTAGCTGCCGTTACGCGCTATATACCCAACTAGAGCCCCGGCCCACAGCACTGACCGCCAGGACACCCACAGCCTGAGGCCACGACTAGGTGACCACAATAGCGACGCCGCCGCTGAATACAAAAGGCAAAGTTACACTTCATAGATACATACCGAAGAGGAAGTTCTGAGGGCGCAGAGGGGCCATGTTGTCCATATCCATGCTGTCCTCCATTCTGCACAAGCTTCACCACTCACACGAGCTACAATGGACGGTGTAATGAGAGCGGGCGCGGGGGAGTCACCGCTTTATAACCACATCGGAAGTCTCGCGATAGCGGGGCGGTGTTTGCGGACTGGCCAGTAAGACGCGCGCTGATTGGTTGTCGGTCTCTCTGTACGGACAAAAAAGAAAAGAAGAGACTGGAAACGAGCGACATCTCCTCCGCCATATTCTTCATTCATTAAAGACATAGAACGTGGGGCTGGAAGGATTGTCGCAGCCATTTCATTATCCCCTCACATTTCCTCTTCGTGTTTCTCTCCTGCAGATACCTCAGGGAAAGCCCAGATTTCCTATAGAAACCCCCAACAGATATTGTTGCAGAAAACCTGGGCTTGTCTATCTGCAGCAGTCACATTGGCGGGTGTGTGCCTAGTATCCTAATACAACTATGAAGGAAAACCCCTCCATTCTTCAGAAAGTGTTTTAGGCGGCATTCACACGATGTAACGCGGCACTGATTCACAATAACTCGCGTAAGGATCAGCGCTACGAAACAGAATCCCATCGACTTCAATGGGGTCCATGTAACACGCGTAACACATTGAAATCAATGGGATTCTGTTTTGCAGCGCTGTTCTTACATGAGTTATCGTGCAAGATTCATTGCCGCGTTACATCGTGTGAATGCACCCTTAAAGTTGCGATGGTCAGGGCCGAACCAATCTGTGGCTAGTGGAAAACACCTTGTGGCTAAGGACCCATGTAGCGAAACACAGCAGAAAAGACAATGGGGTGGAAACGCAGTATTAGGGAGCCTTCACACAATGTAACGCTGCGCTCATTCTGATCGTAAAAACACGTTCAGAATGAGCGCGTAAAAAGCAGCTCCCATTGACTTGAATGGGAGCCGGCATACGGGCACTCCCCATTGAAATCAATTGGAGGCTTTTTTCCCTATGCTTTCAGTGTATTACGCACGTATCACATTGAAAGCAATAGGGAAAAAAGCCTCCTATTGAGGCTGACTCCCATGCTGACTCCCATTCAAGTCAATGGGAGCTGCTTTTTACGCGCTCATTCTGAACGTGTTTTTACAATAAGAATGAGCGCAGCGTTACATCGTGTGAAGGCTCCCTTATCCTCTGCAGACTTTCTGCCCCTATTATGCCTGTATGGACAACGCAGATATCAGCCACATGCAGCGATTTCCAAAAATTAAGGCGTTTTTGGAGACACAGCTTTTAGGCTGCAGATTTTTTCTGCAATGTGTTTTTGAGGCTAGGGCCTACATTGAACAAAACAAAGCGTTTTGCTGTACCTGCATAGAGGAGGGGATTCTGGCTAATCCCATCCACTCATTGTAGAAAAAAATCTGCAGCGGTAAAGTTGCATTTTCAAAAATGCCCATGGAAATGCTGGCGTTTTCCATATAGGTATAATAGGGGCAGAAAGTCTGCAGAGGGAAACTGCAATGAAAAACATGGCAGAAAAAAGCTACAATGCATTTCCACTTTGATTTTTTCCACAGTGTTTTAGAAGCACCTGGTGGCACTTGTTAAAAGGTACAAGCAGAAACCGTAGCATAGAATTACCACATGGTAAGTGCATGGCGCCCAATGAGCGATCACATGAGCAGATGCAACGGAACTACTACACCCTCTAGCTGGCGTTTTGCACTATATACCTACACAACTAGAACTACAGCCCACACCACTTATCATCAAGAAACCCACAGCCTAAAGCCCAAGACTTAGGTTGGTCTTACATGACCGTAGTGGTTTTTGTGGTCCTCAATTTGCTGATCAGCAACTTAAATTTCATTTCAAAATGTAGTTCCGCAGTGTCCGTGTCCATCGGCACACACCCATAGAGTTCTATGGGACAGTCCGGCAGGCACGGCACACCAAGGATAAAATATCCGGTGGTGTAAGAGGCCGCACTGAATACAATGTGTCCACAAATGAGAAGCCACAAGTGCGGACTAAACTTACTGTCGTGTAAGACCAGCCTTAGGGGCCACAATAGCTCCACAGTTATACAGCACAAACAGAAGAAAGCAACAATAGTAGAATAAGCAGCTGCTGCTAACTATATGCACCTACATCAAGGATATACAAGTGGTTCTGGACACATTGTTATATGGTCTCACTCCCCAAAGCAGCAATAAATACTAATGGAGTATTCCTAACAGACATATATTCCATAACAGACATATACTAATATGACATAAATATCTGATCTAGAACTTAGAAATAGGCCCCAAAAGGACACGGTCCTCTAAATCTCATTTCAATTTTACTTGTTCGATAGGTCTCAAATAGATGGAACTAAAATATAACTTTTATTTACCAAAATGTATAAAAACACATAACAGACAAAAACACACACGAGATGCCGCCTAAACCATGTTATTCTACTCACTAATTTTGAAAGATAACGAACCAAGCGTGGCCGCGCTAATTAGGCATATGAGACCTTGTAGATTTCACAGTCAGTTACCTTGTCTTACGCCTTTATTATGCATAACCAGTTATTAGTCACCAAATTTGTAGGGCAGCGTCTTCGGCTTACGACTCTTGGGTCAAACGGTATAAATCACGTTGTTGTTACATCAGCGTACCAGCATTTCATTCCACCGAAAGGAGCGCGCAACCGATTCCTCCATTTTGAGGGTATATCCCTCTGACTAAGTTGCATTTACTCACTAATTTTGCAACAGATTGTGTTTACAGCCAATCCCTAAGGGTAATCATTAAAGGGGAATGATAGAGAAAAAGAAAATGAATTCATCTCTCAGTCTCAAGGGTAGCTCTCCTTAGTGTCTCC
This sequence comes from Leptodactylus fuscus, assembly GCF_031893055.1. NCBI lineage: Eukaryota > Metazoa > Chordata > Amphibia > Anura > Leptodactylidae > Leptodactylus > Leptodactylus fuscus. The sequence goes on along the minus strand of NC_134269.1, from coordinate 179,761,320 downwards.
TATTGAAGCTGCCCTCGTACAGAGACAGATCTCCAGATCCTCTCCTATAGTTATAGTGGGTTTGAGATAAGTCTTTTGCTAGTCGCTATCTTAAACCCACTATATCTATAGGAGAGGATCTGGAGCTCTGTCTCTGTACAAGGGCAGCTTCAATAGGAAATAGAATTCATTTATAGGGATGGACTAAGACAATCTTTATCACCTAGGTCTTATTTTAGTTGCTATCTTAAATCCTCTATAGGAGAGAATCTGGAGATGTCTGTGTACACTGTCTACCAATAAGTATTTGGACACTCGTGCAAATGAAGATATCTGTGGTTGTGATGTACATCACGCCTTCCTCCGTTAAATAGGAAACGGCATTGGCATTAGTTTCATGCAAGATGCCATGAAGCGCAGAGTTGTCCAATTTCGAGAAAGCGGTAATTGGTGCCACAGAAATGGTCGATCCTTAAGGGACATAGCAAGTGAACTGAATTACCCCAAATCAACAGTGGTCTATGTGATTACGAAGTGGAAAGTGAACGGTGATTGTCGGAATGTGCCCCGAGTTGGCAGACCCCCGAAACTGGAAGATAGAGACCGATGAGTGCTAGCCAGAGAAATGGCGCCCAACCAATGGCTCCCATACACCAGGAGATTTACCAGACATCTGGGAGTATTGTGTCGATCAATACCATCCGTAAGGAAGCATCTGCTGGGGTCTACCAACTATTGTATAGGAATAAATGTTGTTTTTATGTTCTACCGCAGGTGTCCAAATACTTATTGGTAGTATATAAGGGCAGCTTTAATATGAGAGACTTTCAGTCCTTTTGAGTGTGTGTGTGTGTGTGTGTGTGGGGGGGGGGGGGGGGGGTTGAAACTGATAGATGAATTAATTTTCTTTTTGTTTTCTCTATAATTCCCCTGTAATTATTACCCATAGGGATTGGCTACAACTTGTTGCAATATTAGTGAGTAGAAGAACATGGTCTAGGCAGGCATCACGTGTGTATTTTTGTCCGTTATGTGTTTTTATATATTTTGGTGAATAAGGGTGCATTCACACTACGGAACGCCAGTGTGTATCACAGCCGTACACGCCGGCGTTACAGCAGGGCTGCCGGACACTTCCCATTCATTTCTATGGGAGCCGGCATGCGAGCGCTCCCCATAGAAATGAATGGACTGCTTTTTTCCATTCATTTCTATGGGGAGCGCTTGCATGCCGGCTCCCATAGAAATGAATGGGAAGTGTCCGGCAGCCCTGCTGTAACGCCGGCGTGTACGGCTGTGATACACGCTGGCGTTCCGTAGTGTGAATGCACCCTAAAAGTTATATTTTAGTTTCATCTATTTGAGACCTATTTAACAAGTAAGATTTATATGAATCCTAAAGAAAGACAAGGGGGTGGGGGACACGTAGATGGATTATAGAGTAGATGGTGGGGGGGGGAGATGACTAAAGAGATCAGAGACCATGGAGAACACAGTAGTGGGCCCATTCACACGGAGTAAACGCGTGTGTATTTTGGCAAAATACACGTGTAAAAATAAGACTCCCATTGACTGCAATGACATTTTTTTTACATGTGTAAAAAAAAAAACACACACATCAAAATACACGTGTAAAATGTCAATGAAGTCAATGGGAGTCTTATTTTTACCACGTGTATTTTTTACATGTGTATTTTGCCAAAATACACGCACGTTTACTCCGTGTGAACGGGCCCTAATAAGAGTCACATGTGGTCCAGGTGGACTGGAAGGCCTCCACAGTGTTGTTTAGTGTAGCCATAAGGAACTGTAGGCTTCTAATGTCTTTAACACGAGACACCAAGGCAGGGCCCTCAGGGGGTGACTACTCTTGCAGTGGAGAGCCACCAGAGTCTTAGCAGGAGTGCAAATATACAAAACTAATTTGCAAGTCTTTTTACCTAAAAGTCTGGAGGAAGAGAACATCAATCATGGACTTGACTTCCAACCAAAATGGACAAATCGGGGGGGGGGGGGGGGGGGGCAGTTAGCAGGAGAGAAAGGCAGAAATCGGGTTTCCAGGGACCTGTGTAGGAAAGATTCCCAGGTGTAGCATCCTCAAGGAGAATACAATGCAATATACTATAGAAAGGTGCCTATGGCACTCCCATTGAATAAAATAGGAGCATGGGTTTGTATATCTCCTAAGTGACACTCTTATATTCAGGCTGGCTGCAGTCAGGCTGAATTCATGGCAGAGGGGAAAAAAAAAAAAAGCCCTGTCCTCAGGATCAGTGAGGGTCTCAGTGGTCAGAGCCCCATCAATCAGGTATTTATCCTCTATCCTAAGCATAGAGGATAAATATATTTCATAGAATTATTTGCATTCATGCCATATTAACATTAATTGCATGAATGTAATCTGGTGAACCAGGGACACTCGATGGGCTCCAGTCAGGCAGCAGGACTAGACCAGATCTACAGTAGTTGGGGTGAGAGGAGGGAGACCACATGAGCCTTACTGCAAACTAGTGCTGGGTGGACAGGAGTTTTGCACACTATAACTTTTGTCAGGTCACTCCTGAGTTGACCTGGATGATGGCAGCAACAGAGTGATGCAGATGAGTGGTGGAGCCAGGGGAGCAAGGAGGAGTCATCATCCAGAAGGCGGAGCAGCCCTAATGGAGCCGCAGCAGCGCTGTGCTGCAGCATAATCTGACTCCACTCCCTTCATGCTAATCTCCTCCGCTGGCTATACTTCTAAACCAACCCAGGACAGGTCCCACTCAGTGTGCTTTTAAAACAGCCTATCTTACACTGGTTTAGCTTAATAAAATAGTGTTCCAAATTGCTGACCCCCTAGGTTTCCATGAGTAGCACCGCATGAAGCGGCCACCTCATTAAAGGTATGCCCCTGCCTACTCCGCTTACAGAAGAATATCTCCAATGAACAGCCCGGGGGAAATCATGGGATTGTGGAAAAGAGCGCTAAGATTTAAGAGAGCCAATATTTTGCTGAATAGAGCCTGGGCAAAAATGAGCCAGAACGTAGGGCAGGGAGGGAAGGTGAGCCGAAAGTAAGTCAGCCTCAATAGATACCCACTGCTTGTCAGCTCCACATCAGGTCAATGTTTGAAACCGTAGTCTACTCAGCGCCGATCTGCACACGAGTAAAGAAATCCCGCAGAAATCCCCAATACTTTCGGTCAAACGCCTTCGCAGCACCCACAGAGAGTAAGCACAAAGGAGAACTGTTAGCATGAACTGACAAAATCACCAGGAGGGTCTTATAGAGGTTATCACGGGCTTCGTGACCATGAATACAGTCGACCTGGTCAATGTGTATAAGGCCCAGTGTCAATGGGGGTAAGTGGTTAGCCAGCAATTTAGAAAAGATTTGGATGTCAATATTCATTAGGGAAATCAGGTGGTGGCTAGCGCAACAAGACGGATCTTTCCCTGGTTTAGGAAGTACCGTGATGAGGGCCGATAAGGACTGCGCAGCGAAAGGGGTGGGGTCATCAATGATATTGAACACTCGATCCATAGTGGGGGAGAGGACATCCTGAAAATACAGTATTTGGAAAAATTGGCAGAGAACCAGTCTGGGCCAGTTGATTTACCTGATGGGGAAAACTAAATAGCTGAGGAAACCTCTTCCTCGGTGAAAGGTTCGTCTAGAAGAGCCTTATGGGATGCAGCGATTGGAGGAAGAGACGTCTCATGGACATATTCCCAAATCTTTTCCCAAAGTGATTCCACAGCAAGTTGTTACACAAGTCATGACAATAGGAGCTAAATGCCACAAGGTTATGGACAGCTCGATCCGATCCGTCGCAGAGTCATGGGATGTACATGAGATTTGTACGGCAATGTAACCGAGGAGCTAGAGATCTACCACATTTATCTGCAAATTTATAGTAGTTCTTTTTAATACGGTGACAAGTATGCAAATACATTTCACAGGGTGCAAGCAAAGTTCCTTCCTGGAGTTAAGAATGTGAGTGAAGGGAGCCTGGGAGCATGTCTGCTTGTGGGAGGATTTGAGGGAATGGATCTTGGCAAGGCGTGAGGCAACCCACTCCACCTGCTCCTTGTTAAGGTGCACCTAGTAGCATCCATTGAAAGGCTTTCATTCAACCACAACGTAACGGGGCAGCGCATCAGGCCCAGAACCTCAAGGGATAAGAACACAGGGGCGTGGTTGGACCACAGAGCCAAACCTATCTGTGCAGTAGGGGCTCAGTTGAGGGCGTGGTGCTGACAAGAAAAAAAGTCTATGTGGCTATATGAATTATGTGCAGGAGAATGATATGTGTATTCCCGCTCAGTATGTGCAGTATTTGCCACTGATCAACTAACTGAGAATTGTGGAGTAGAGTCTTAAGCCACTGCAGATGCGACTGACCGTAATCAGAAGAAACTCATTCCTTCCAGACCTTTTTGGGAAGAAAACTAGACTCTTCCTATGCTTAAGCGTTAAAAAAATTAAAAAAAAAGGCAAAAGTATTGTAGGTATATCTTCACCGACAAGAAAAATTACATTTGCAAGCTTTCAAGCTTGTGTGTACTGTTTCTGTATGGGTTCATAATTCCAGGTGTTAAGATTCCAGTCATTGACAAAACGACTCAATCATAAACTTGAATTCCAAAGTTTTTCTCTCATCATTCTTGAAAAAACCCTTTAGTATCAGGGCTTTTAAGTCTGTGGGCTGTCCAGAGAAGTTTTTTTTCGCATCAAACTGTATTTTACATTTGCTTTTTTTTTTTTTGTTTCTCCAGTGGGGCACCTTGTACCATAATGGAGGACGTACATGAAAATGTTCCATTGATTGTTGTGTTTGGCATCTGGTCAGTGCTTGATGATACAATATGGGTACAAATCTTACATTTTTTTTGCTGTTGCATGAACATGTGCCAGTAACTAATGGTAATAAGAGGGTGGGTCCTTCTGATCAGATTTCTAAAATTTGGTAGCTGTTTGCATGCATGGAGGGGCAATTCTGGAAATAATTTAGTTTATTCTTTGTGCAATATGAGTTGGAGGTAAGAAGCAATTTTCTTCAAGAAGTTCATTTGAGGGTTGTATGTTATTTAGGGGCACCCTGCTGTTGTTCTCCTCTGGTTTGTACTCCAAGACACTGTTCCTGGAATTCAAGGCAACAGCAGAGAGTGTAAAAGGAAAATAAAGTGCAACATCATTATAACTTTCATGTATGTAAATGCAAATACACAAAGCACTACACATTCAATTCCAAATTTAAACTAAAATGTATTCAGTTTGTGAATCCTTTCCAGAAAAAGAAAAAAAAAAAAAAGCATGTTGGGCTGTTAAAAAAAATTAAATTGTAGTGCGAGAATGTTAAAAATGCAAAAATGTATTAACCTGGAAAAAAAGAGATTTTACTTTACTATGAATTATTGAACTAATATTTTGTGGCATAAGCATTATCTGGGAGAATTGCTTAACATCTGTGTTGCATGCAGTCGAAATATGTCTCAACAGGTATTCTATGAATTTGTGGTCAAGGGATTACGCAGGTCATTCCATTACCTCAATCCCATTTGTAACCAAGATGTTATTTCCACATTAGGGTGTTCTGGATCATTGTCATAGGGCAACATGATCTCCTGTACATGATATATTCAAATGGAACCATGATCTCTCATATCTAATAAATAAGCCCCACACTGTGTTAGGAGACACAACCCTATAATCAGGAGTTTTGCACCACCATGCTTCCAGCCTTCATGGTGTACTGTGGCTTGAATTCAGTGCTCGAGAGTTCTCTGACATACTGTCTGCCACCACTGGTCCCAAAACTAATAATTTTGCTTTCACACAACATATTGCACCATTTTCTTTGGACCAGCCAAAATGTTCTTTGGGCAAATTGTAAACTATGCAAAACATGTAATTTTTTTCTTCTTTAACAAAGAGTTTACAGGGGTTCTTGGTAACTTGGCTTTACATAATTGTGTTTGGATAGTAGCAGTACTCATTGGTAACTTCTAATCATCTTTGATCTTTCTAGAGACGATCATTGGCTGAGCCTTTACCATTTTGGCTATTCTTCGATTCACTTGAACAGTAGTCTTCAGCTTCCTTCCTCGTTTTTCAGATCTTGGTTGCAATCTCAAGGCACTTGAGGACTGATCAGCCTATAATTTATTATACTTCTCTATATGTTTTCTCCCTCAACAATGAAAATTTTAATCAAACTATGTTTTTCATCAGAACAATGTCTGAAACAACTAATTTCCCTGAGTATTTCAGGAGGAAATTCTTGTGACTGGAGGGCCAGTGCACTTACATGACCAATGCTCCAGTCACTTCTATGGGGCTGCTGGTGCTACCAGATTGCAGTCTCGGCAGCCTTAGGGAGCATTCACACAATGTTACGCTCCGCTCATTCTGAACGTAAAATTTGTTCAGAATGAGCGGGTAACAAGCAGCTCCCATTGATTTGAATGGGTGTCGGCATACGCGCACTACTCATTGAAATCAATGGGAGGCTTTTTTCCCTATTGCTTTCAATGTAATACGCGCGTAGCGTAACATCGTGTGAATGCTCCCTTATACAGGTAGACTGAGTGCCAGTCACACAAGTCAGGCACCCAGCGATTGGACACTTATTTGCAATTCACAGCACATGTATTTAATGGCAAAACTAATTTAAATAAGGGCCTAAATTGATACCTGCTATTCCACAGAATAAATTACTTCACCATATTTAAAGGGGCTCTATCATTGGGAAAAGTCATTTTTTAGCTAAGCACATACTCGCATAGCCCTTAGAAAGGCTATTCCACACCTACCCTTTGTATGTAAATTACCTCAGTGGTTTTTGAATGAGCCCATTTTTATTCATATGCTAATGAGCTTCCAGCCAGCACAGGAAGTTCCCAGCAGCCTCCTCTCTGCCATTATCTCCTATCTGTGTGTGCAAACAGGAAGTCATCAGCAGCAGCCTGTGCTGTATACATACATAGGAAAGAATAGCAGAGGGTTAACGATGAAAGAGGCTAATTAGCATATGAATAAAGACGGGCTCATTCAAAAACCACTGAGGCAATTTACATAGAAATGAGAGGTGTAGAACAGCCTTTCTAAAGACTATGCAAGGATGTGCTTAGTTAAAAATGACTTTTCCCAATGATAGAGCCCCTTTAACTCCTCGATGCTATTATTTGGAACAGGCCCTTTAAATCAATGATGCAATTACTCAGAACAAGCGGCATGCATATCTTAATTATTGGCTCAGTTTGTTTTCCTACTATTTTTACAAGTAAGTTTTCTATTTAGAGAATTTATCACGTTCATGCTGTTGGACTGCTATTTTATTTTATAACACTACTGGACTCTGTGGATCTGCTTATCGTCAATCCATGCATAATATCCCTGTTGTAGAAATGTATTCCTCAGCGTTAGCAGGTGGTGTTGCCTGTCTTCACCGTCTAAACAGATCCAATATCAGATCTAATCCACAATAGCATTAGGTCTCTCAGAAGAGCAATGTCCATTCAGGTATTCCTATCGGCACAGCGTTACAACAGAGACCTGCAACAATAAAAATTCTTTCAGTTTGGGACAAGAATTATGTATATCTAGAGAGGGGATTTCAGAGAGGATCCTAGTTCTCTGTGCTGGTGGACAAAATCCCTGGATACTCAATGTGGAATCTCCTCCCCATTGTGATTACTATATTCTCATAGACCAAACACCAGGGGGCGCAAAGTCATCTTTCCTGATGGCATATGTGAGGAATCCTATTCCTAACAAAAGCTAACTGTTTTTTCTTGGCTTCGCAGAAACAACACAGACTTGCTGAGAAGATAGGCCGACTGTGCTATATCTGGAAATTTTTCAAAAGATTATGGATCAGTAGGGCTTTGCTGAAATACAACTATTTGCCATGAATCAGGGCTCACATCAGGTATATCTACTCACTGTATACCAATTCTGTGATCTACCCCTACAACTTTGACCCCGAATGCAACCTTAAGGGGAACTTTGATTCCATATTTGCTTATCCTACTAGGCTATACGTGCAAAGCAACCCCTACAATCACATATCACATAAGTAGCTGCCATCACTTGCCCCTTTATGGTAGACAAAACCACCTAAACAACATACAAATAGCACTAAAAGGGGTAATTTGGCTAGTAATTGTTACTCCCTTCAGAATTGTGTGAACGTTAGAGCCAAAGCACAATCTTATTAAACGTTAGATCGGATATACACAAAATCTACAGTGCATTAATAATAAAAAGATGGAATATCAAGAAGATATACAAACAATGAAAAATATGAGAACATATATATTACACATAGCCAACAAATGCAGCAGTGAGGTAAAAAAACAATTATTTTCTCTGAATCCCCTTATGAAGTGGAATCCATGTTGCACAAATGAAAAGTCAGACTGGCCTATAAATTTCCTCCAGCCTAAGGAAAATTCCGTAAGACCGGACAAGAGTCATTGTGATTTTTCCCTTTTGGCCAAGGAGAGTATAGCTCTCATGGCCAATGGGATTGTCAATAACAGACCCAGATACTCTAAGCCAGGGGTGCCCAATACATCGATTGTGATCTACCGGTCGATCGCGATGGACGTATGGGTCGATCGCGGGATACAGCCAGGCATCTCCGCTGTCTGCTTCTTCACAGCGCAGGCTGAGAGTCATCTACGGACACTGGCAGGTGGGGCTACCGCAGCCCCAGCCTGCCAGTGCCCAGAGATAACTCTCAGCCTGCGCTGTGAAAAAGCAGACAGCGGGAATGCCTGGGCGGCCACCTCTCACGATCCGCCCAGCCACGCCCACATGCCCAGCGACACACCCCACCCATGGGCTGACCCCACCCACAGGTCCGCCTCAGCGCCGCCCACAAGAAGTGGGTAATAGATCTTAGGGCTTGGTCATGTTAAGAAGTAGCTCACATGCTGACAAAGTGTGAGCACCCCTGCTCTAAGCTCTCTTATTACAGAGCCATCTTGTACAACAGCCACTAACTCTCCCATTCCACAACATTCCCTGTGCTTTGAGTCCCTTGTATGGGAAAAGTGCATTGCAAAGTTTTGTCATTGTCATCCCCAAACAGCTTATTTTCATGTAATAGCATGGAAGTTTATTAGAATATTCTAAAGAATCAGAGGTTCTCTCAAATAGTAAAGTGGTTACTTCCAAAATATGAAAAACTCTCAGTATTCTATGTTAAAATTTAGGTTTTTATAGCTAGAAAAAGGGCCTGTCCAATAGTATTCTAAAAGTGCATCGTTCCCATGAAAATTCAGGGAGTTTCCTCGGGGACTCCCGAACGGAATACCGAGTGCATTAAAAAGCAGTGAGAAAGGAAAGCACATGGACCCCATAGACTATAAAGGGGTCCGTGTGTTTTCCGCACGAATCGTGCAGATATAAAAGTATTTCTTGCATCACTTTTCTCTCCGCATGTTCTGTGCAGACACTGCACAGAAAACACACCCACACCCCATTATAGCCTAGGGAGTCTGTGTGCTTTCATTGCTTACCGCTTTTTGATGTGCTCGGTATTCCGTTTGGGGGGTCCACAAGCAGACTCTCCGAACAGAATACTGAACGCTGATGTGAACCAGACCTAAGACCACAAGGAAGAGTTTTACTCACTGGATGTCCAGAGATGTATTATCCAGCACACTAGTTCCACTTAAGAATGGAGGATACTCTTTTTTTTTCACTTCAATAAAGGGAAAGACGGCTTCCAAAAAAAATCCCCTGGCTATGTGGGCCAGGTCAGCTATTCCTTTACGCTAAAGTTATTCTGGGAAGACCCCGTCAGGGTTGAAGACCCATTTCACCAGAGCTCTGTCCACCTTAGGGGCAGAAAGACCTAAATGGCTCCATTGTGCAAATCTGTAGAACTGAACTTGGTCCTACTACTTATTTTCAAGGAGGACAGTCTGGATTTCTGGGTCTGACCTTTCCTTTGAGAGGAAGGTTATGTAAGACGTGCCCCCTCCTTAGATTACCTGGTTCTACGATATTAATCTCTTCGATGCAGTCATGGATGAAAGGGGGAAAAATGCTAATAACACTTACCAGTACCTGACGGCATCCTATCTGTACCATTTTCAATCTTGGTACTGGTTCTGTCAAAGTTTTCATGTCGCGATGCAGGAGAAAAAGTTAAATAAAAAGAAAAGTTCTTGCTGAATTAAATGTGTTATCTATAACTAAAAAGAGATCTTCTCTTTCTCTGAAACACAGACGTGAGGAGAGACGCCACTTTTTTTATTCTGTTGCTTTCCTATCCCTGGTGCTGGATCATCTCCATAGAGAGAATGGTTTCTGGAAAATAATCTGTATCATTTTCATAAAGATATACACTATGAATATTATATAAAAGCTCTTGTATATATGCTTGGTATCATGTTCATTATGTATCAGGAGTCTACATTTAGGAAATATGTGGGTATAGGGGGTCAGTACAATATTATGTGTTGTAATTTAGGTATGACTACCTACCTAACCTTTGATCAAGATGTCCAAGTTTCACCGACAATAACACCTTTGCTTAATTTTACAATTGGAGAGCAAATTTTTATAAAATGGAATTTCATATATGGAGGAAGAGGAGGGGGGAATATTACTATACACTTTCCCATAGCTTATTGTTCTGCTGCTTAATCCATAAATATAAATAAATTCCCTATTAGGAATAATAAAGCGGTAAGTCTACCGAAGAAGGACTGAACTAAAAAAAAAAAAAAAGTATACACTAAAAATGAACTTTTATTATTAAAGGGGTATTCCCACGTTGCATACTCACCAGTCTTCACTGCTGTAAAATCTTCTGTCTTCCTGGTTTCTTGCATCATTTGGTGGGCGGGGTTTCACACGCAACCTGCCGTTTAGCTTCACCCCCAAATTAGCATGTAGCGCCGCCCACCACATAGCGTGATCCTATGGGGCAGCTGAAGGGCCTGTGATGTCATCAAAGGTCCTTAAACACTATATGCACAATATTGGACTATGAAGTACAGGCAGGAGCAACTCCATTCTGTGTTACATACAGAGACTGCCTGTCTCTGCCATAATGAACACAATTGAATTAGCTAGCCTGATAACTGGGAGAACAGAAGAAATGCAAGCAGCTCCTCTGAGTGCAGGATCTAGGTCACGTGGTGTAGACACAGGAATAGCTAGATACACAGGCTTGCTCCCGTGCACTTAGCCCCTCCTCACTGAGAGCAGGCAGATACATCACTTGACTTTTGACCAGATAAGTCAAGGGCTGTGTCAACAATGAATTGAGTAAAGTAAGATAGTGGACAAACAAAGCAGTTTTGCTGAAGCAGTGTATTTAGGAAAAGTCTTACATCCACAATAACAAGCAGAATAGATAGGATCCTTGTGATGGGACAACCCCTTTAATCTCCTAAAATGTATCCAAAGCATGAAATGAAATGACACAAATTGCCAAATGAGTGTGCTATTATTTGCCTATAAACTTGAACTAGTTGGTATCCTTCAAACTTGGTTATTATATATTTAGTGGTGATATTTTCAATAAATTTCGACGGGGCCCACCAGCCTCACCTACGACCAATCAGTTTTCATTCACCTATAGATAATGGGGCACTATTACATGAGATGGCATTTTATATTGACATATAGTCTCCATGTCATCCCCAATTTCAAGTGCTTCCCTAATTTATGTTAGGATAACCAGAAAGGCCAGCATACACCGAGTGATCAAGTAGAGACCATCTGTGCTTTACCTATTTATGTTGAAGGTAACCAGAAAAGCCAGTATTACTGAAAAATCAGGTAGAGACCATTGTCTGCTCCCTACCGCGTTCCCATTATTGCCTGCTCAGGATGAACAGCCTGGGAATTTCACCAGATACACCCACTCTGCCATCAGAGACAATATGTGGACTGCAACAGATTCAGGAGAGCTTACATTATACTCTCCTCTATACATGAATAAAAACCACCCCATCAGAACGCATTCAAAGCATTGGTAGTCAGTGGCTAAATAAGAGGTTGCACCCAGGCAATGAACACACAGCCTATCCAGTCATGATGTTGAGGATTTGATGTGTCCATTCATGACCGGATTGCCTTCCTATCGCTGTTAGATCAAAAGGGTTCCATCTCCACACAACCTGTTTTTCAGAAAATTGATCTTGAAGAAGTTTTGAAAGTTATAATTGTTAAAGGGATTCTACCATTACAACCTCTTTTTTTGTGGATAAGACGTCGGAATAGCCTTTAGAAAGGCTATTTGTCGGTTACCTTTAGATGATCTCCGTCGCGCCGTTCCCTAGAAATACTGGTTTTTACCGGTATGTATATTAGTTCTCTGGCAGCGATGGGGGCGTCCCCACTGCTGCTCGAGAACACGATCCTGCGACACCTCTATCTTCGGCTGGATCCTCCCCTTCTCTGTCTTCCTCCTGCGCCACCTCCAACGCCTGCACAGTCAGCTCTACTAGTGTCTCACTGGCTCTTGCAGTTCAATGCAGGAGCGGCCTCCCAAAAATGGCCGCCGGCCGGCATTCGCACTCGGCTCTGCTGGTGTCTCACTGGCAGAGTCAACTGCACAGGCGTCGGAGGTGACGCAGGAGGAAGACGACAGAGAAGGGGAGGATCCAGCCGAAGATAGAGGCGTCGCAGGATCGTGTTCTCGAGCTGCAGTGGGGACTTCCCCATCGCTGTATGAGAACTAATTTGCATACCGGTAAAACCAGTATTTCGAAAGAAAGGTGCGGCGGTGATCACATCTAAAGGTAAGAGACGAATAGCCTTTCTAAAGGCTATTCCGACGTCTTATCCACAAAAAAAAGAGGTTTTAATGGTAGAATCCCTTTAAATAAATAAGTGAATCAGGCGGATTTTTTTTTTTTTTTACTGTACAGAAGTAATGAAACTAATTATAGGACTAGTTTTTTTTTTTCATCTAAATTGTGTGTGTTTTAATTCATATAAGCAATGACTTTTGGAGATAGAACCTTATTGTTACAGAAAACGTCAAATGTAGTCACTTTTACTGTGGAGATTGAACAAGTAGTCACTGTTTGTTATGTAATGATTTATGGGAAAACCAGGCTCTGATAACCTTTAAGCCAAAAAAAAATTGAGTCTTAAAAGTGATTTACATTCAATTCTAGTTATATTTATTTGTTTTCCCAAACAATGATAATTGGAATGAAATAGATGAGTTAACAGGCGAGGCCTAGAACTTGTAAGTGCTTAATAGGAATTATATAAGCTTTTTATGTGAAACCGTTATTAGTATTACATGTTTCTGTTACTATTGCACAAGAATTTATCTTCAATACAGTTTTGTAATAAACAGCATCTATTTGAGTTTTCCCATATACACTGGCCCTTATGGTTATCTCAACATAAATAAGGAAAGCACAAATGGTCTCTACTTGATCACTCGGTGTATGTTGGCCTTTCTAGTTGCCGCCACATAAGAAAAGAACTTGAAACTGCGGATGACATGGAGACTGTATATCACGTGCAATCTCAGTTAATAGTGCTCCAATAGCTATGGGTGAATGAAGACAGGTCATTGGTCATATGTGAGGCTGGTAGGCCCCATCGATATTTAGTGGTAATATCCCTGCTAAATCACAATATTAACCAACTTTGAAGAATACCCACTAGTTTAAGTGTATGATCAAATAAGAGCTTGTTCATTTGGCAATTTCTGTAATTTTATTTCACGCTTTGGATACGTTTTAGCAGAGTAATAAAATTATTCTAAAAGGGGTATTCCCATAACCCTTATTCACCAACCTGCAGGCTCTGTGCTCTCTTCACTTCCTGGTTTTCTGGCACATTGGTGGGCGGGGTTTCACTTGCTCTGCTATGTTTGTAGTCAGTAATGAGGGATTGGATGTACATGCATTACCACAGTATGAAGCGGATGTAGAAGCTGATGTAGCAGAGCTGGATTTGAGTCAGCTTGCATTACATACAGAGGTAACGGACTCCTTATCTCAGCCCTCATCAGCCAAATTCCATTAAACCGACTGATAAGTGGAAGAGCAGAGTTCAAAAATGCCATAGCTCTCACCTCCCCCGTCCCCTATCTGAGAAGCTCCGTTACTTGCTAGACATTAGCCACTTGCATATTTATGAAATCTTTTTCAAGGAAATGGTGCATCTATTGTATTATCTAAATGTACGATATGATCGTGCTCAGCATAATATCCGCACAATGCAATGTAGCTGACTTGATACTAGCAACAGGCACCCTTTTAAGAATTAGCATCCATGTGACAGCATAAAGGAAAAGAAATCCCTTTTGGGAAGTAAACGTAATAAATTGTACTAGCCAGCTGCATTATTTTGTTCCAGTATCTACTGTTTAGAGCAGGGGTCCTCAAACTTTTTAATCAGTGGGCCGGAGGCAGAGCAGGTCGCCTAGACATCAGGAGCGGTGCCCTCCAATAGGTAAAGTGAAGTGTGCTCCATGGCCTGGCCTGAGCTCCCCAGGAGCTTCATTATAAATGCACGCCTGCCGGCGTTGTCGGCGGGGCCAAACAGAAGTGCTTGACGGGCCGCATGTGGCCCTCGGGCCGCAGTTTGAGGACCCCTGGTTTAGAGGGATGCACTAAAAGGTTGTAGCCGAATATTATATGGTGTCTGAAAATAAAGGAATGAATGGAGATGGATCAAAACTTAAAGAGGACCTTCCGAGTCCTCATCGACGTGCGGAATACCGCTGGAAAGCTAGCAGTACACTGAATTCAGCACACTGTTGCCCTTCCCGGTATGCACCCTGGTGCTGGAGATATCAGTGCTACACAACGCTAGGCTGCAAGGTTCGCCCTTCTGACAGTGGGGCGCTGAATTTAATGCCACCAATATCTCCAGCACCAGGGCGTATACCGGGAAAGCTGAATTCATTGCACTAAAATTAAGAAAAGCCTATCCTTAGGATAAATGAGGGACCAACAGCTGGCCCCCACATGGATCAGCAGCTGCTTGGGGAAGTACCTGATCCCTATACTGTATATGGAGCCACAAGCAGATGGTATCCACCTAGTGCAGTGGTTCTTAACCTTCTTTGTGGTACCAAACCCACCAATTTCATATGCGCAGTCACCGAACCCTTCATTAGTGATAAATCAAATATGATTTTTTTTTTCCAAATTCAAGACATAGGTATATGTTTGTTTGTTTTTTTTTACTAGGCATAGGGTTCGATCGAACCCCGGTTAACCACTGACCTAGTGTCTTCATGTTTCCATAGTAAAAAGACAAATCCCTGTGTTGTCTGATCCTGCTATTATATTAAATTAGCAAGTAAGGGATAGAAGAGAGTGTAAGCACAGGGTCACCCTGCAAAAAAGTTTGGTACTGCTCAGTCTAACCCCATTCTGTTTCTGTCATATTACACATTTATAACCGAATGCTTACCATCAGCAGTTTTTTTTTTGTTTTTTTTATTAAGCACATTCCACAGTACAAAGCTTTTGATAAACAATATATTTACAGTTTCAATAAGCTATTCATACACATATGCTCAAATAAAGGATAACACAGAACTAAAAAGTTTCCCAGTGCTTCTAATTAAATAGTATTCATGTACATATGTCCAGTAATTGTTAGCAAAATAATGTCAAGAGCGCAGCCAGAAAGTTAGTGTATTTCAAGAGTTTCTATGGGGACGAAATTTCACCTGCAAGTTACACTAGATAGAATTACAAAATATAATTTTTTTGAAACAACGTTTTAGGGGAACACATGTATAATTTTTTTTTTACGCGCTTTATACACATTTTTAAATGAGCAGTAAGTCAAAGTAAATAGAATAAGAAACATGTGCTCGCTACTAAGAATTGTACACAAATCTAGGGATTGACAGGACGACATTGCCATCACTGTTAGCAAGGCTGTTACTACCAGCTTCAAATGTATCCAAACGGAAAGTAACAATTACAGATTTTTATTAAATGCCAAAGCGGGAAAAACACACAAAAAGCAGTTAACTAGAAATGCTACATTTTGAACAAATATGTGACTTGGGTGTGTTGGGAAGAAAAAAAATAGGCAATTTAGTATTCAGCCAAAAAAAAAAAAGGAAATCTGAATGCGTGGCCTTAATGTGTAGTCTTACCTCCGCTATTAGACTTGTTTGTATAACGGATTCCATAACACAATATTACTGATTGAAATAGTGTAAAAAAAAATAAAAAAAATTGAGTTTTGTGAACTCGCTGCCCTTTTTGTGGAATAAAATAAATATCTGAAGTCTTACACTGCCCTTTTCTTTTTTTTCCTGCTGATTTTATAGACATCTGTAACTGAAAGTCCAGTACCTGATAAAAGTCTGCTAGAAAAGTCGGATGGTGGAGTAGATCTGTACAGCAGAAAACGCCAGAGATTTAAAGTGGACCTTTCATCGCCTCTTCCAACTCCAGTTCTCAGCAACATTAATAGGAGCAGCTCCATTGATTCCAATGCAGTTGGAATTTTCTCTCTAGCTCCTACCATCCCTGAGGGATGAATGCAGTTGTCCTTGGCGGCTGGTATGCTATTTAACCTCTGAACTGTCAGGCAGGAGGAGGAAAGGCGGCATGATTCAGGTCCAATCAGAAGTGCCCAAGTAACAGTACAGAGTCTAACTAGCTTACGACGTACCAGAAGTAACAGCATTTATCATGGGAATGATGAGGGCTAGAGAAAAAAAATTCCAACTGTGCCGGAATCAGCAGTGCCCATCAAATGAATCAAAATGTTGGACTTGACAGAAGTGGTGAAAGGTCCTCTTTAAAAAGGTTTTCTAGGCTAAAAAATATTGCTGTCATAGTTTAAGGGTAGCTTATCAATGTCAGATTGGGGGTTCAGCACTCCTATCAATTGGTCTCTCTAAACTGTCAGAGAATGGAGCAGGAAGCAGACAGCTGTTTTCTTTGTAGTGGCTAATCCAGGTTACTGTTGCTTAGCTCCTATTCAAGTAAACTACCTAATTTAGCCACTACAGAGAGAACAGAGCTGTCTGCTTCATGCCCAATTCTCTGTCAGCTGCTGACATTAATAACCCAACCTTAAGACAGGTTATCAATATTTTAAGCCCAGAAAAGTCCTTTAAAATAATAGTTTTTTGGAGATTCTTTTGGTTATAAAAACTTGGGCCATACTCCTGTAACCAGTGAAAAGTATCAAAACCTTTTAAGGACTGAAAAAATACAACACTCAAGTAACAATTATAACAGGATTCCCTATGTATTCCTATAATTCACTATACACTTCTGGTGCGTTCCATGTAATAATGTAATAAGACTCAACCTTCAATCATTTTCATGAAACACTTGAGAGCCTATCATTCCAAATATAAATGGCAGACTATTGTAGACTTTAATCTTGGGCCAACATTAGTACGGACTGAACCTTCAAACACAGAACAAAGCATCTTACACATTTGTGCTTATTTACATCGTGTGACTCAAAGAAAATCATACTGTACAGATTTGTTCCATGACAACTACAGTACATCTCGTGTGTGACTGCAGACAAATGCTAGAGTCATGTTGTTTAATAAGTTGGAGATTTACACGTTAATGGCATATTAATATTCTATTCACATTTGCACGTAAACTTATTTTACATGTTAATCAAATATAAACATAATTACCAAGAAAAAGCCCAAAGTTATAGTTGAAAGACACTATGTCCAATGTGACTAAAGTTAAATTGAAGCTCCAATGCATTTTACAATATAACGGCAACTTAAAAAAAAAAAATAATAATTACTTTGGCACAAATTAGGAACCGAAATTTTACAATTTTAAATTGGTGGGAGTCCAATGGTGTAACAGGTTTCGTTACATCTGAATACTGACGGCAACATATTTTCTTGAAAGCGCACCTGTCAACTGAATACATCGATGGATTATAACACATGACCAATTTTACAGGACAAAATTATTATAGGACTGAAAAATCTTTAGAAACGTCACTTGGAATGATTATAAACCTCGTCTGGGAGAAAGGAAAAAAAAAAATGTCAATTTCGTATCATTAACTTTATGATGAGTTTGCTCCAACAATAAATCCCTTTTGTACCATAGAGGAAAGAGGTACAAGCAGTAAGGGCTGCTTGTGATATGTAGACGTATATGGGATGGGGGTGACTGACTAGAACTATCTGTTATGGGAACTGAATATCCAACACAATATCAGAGGGGGGGGGGGGGGAGGAAAAAAAAAAAAAAAAGTAAAAAGTATGGCTATGTAACAGTCCAGAAATGTAGAAAAGATTTGTTGACTATTTTTCCAGTTTACGTAACAGGTTCAGTTTTTAGGAAACAATACTTTTAAAGCCAGTGCTCGGGGTTACAACAAGGCACGCAGCTTTTCTTTTTTGGACAGTGTTGCATGATCAATCCTTTCAGCGTAATGGTGCAGATTTTGTGAAAAACACGTAAGGAGGGAAAAAAGAAGAAGAGCTGCTACAAAACCAGGTAAGCCATGATCAATGAAACACGAAGATTGATGTACATGAGTGAAAAAGTATTCAGACAGAGCAACAATTGGCATATACAGTTACATTTCCTACCATATACATGCTAAACAAAGTATCTGCTGTGTTCAAAGGTGAAAGAAAAAAAAAAATGTAGCACAAAGAACATTTGGATATGTTTGGCACCCAAAAACTATTGGGAAACATTCTCCTTCAGAGTCACTAAGTGCAAAACAAATGAGGTTGCATCCTTTTGTACTTATTCCCCTCAGTAAATGTTCAGTTCTTATAGAAAATTTACATGTTCAGCTTTGGATTCTAGATGCAAATTATGGTACAGAACTTCAATGTGCATCTGTTGAAGTGGCTTGTAACTTCATAGTAATAACAACGAGAGACAATATAATTTAAACTTTACTTGTAAGTGGCACCAGTAACAATTCCCAATAATTACTAGTACATGAGCTTCTCGCAGTATCCACATATCCAGTACAGTAGTTCAGTATAGCTAATCCCTACAAAGGAAAAATACATGATAAACCATTAGGAAATATATTGAATTCATGTCTCATTCAAAATCCCCCCCCCAAAAAAAATCCCAAAGTGGCTTGCAAAAGTATTCCTACCCCTTCAACTTTGTCACCTTACGACCACAAAATTAAATGTATTTTACTGAGATTTTAAGTGATGACCAACACAAAGTAGAGAATTGTGAAGTGGATGGAAAATGATACATGGTTTTCAAAATTTTAATCAAATAAAAATCTGAAAAAAGTGTGATGTGTAAAAGTATTCGACCCCCTATATCAATACTCTGTAGAGCCGCCTTTCCCTGCAATTCCAGCTGCAAGTCTTTTGGGGTCTGTCTCCACCAGCTTTGCACATCTAGAGACTGAGATTTTCGCCCATTCTTCTTTGCAGCCAGATTGGATGGAGACGTCTGTGAGCAGTAATTTTCATGTCTTGCCACAGATGCTCAGCGGGATTTAGGTCTGGACTGTGACTGGGCCATTCTAACACAGGAATATTCTTTGATCGAAACCATTCCACTGTAGCTCCGGCTGTATATTTAGGGTCATTGTCTTGCTAGAATGTGAATCTCCTTCCCAGTCTCCAGTCTTCTGCAGCCTCCATCAGGTTTTCTTCCCCGATTGCCCTGTATTTAGTATCATCCATCTTCCCATCAACTCTGAGCAACCTCCCTGTCCCTGCTGAAGAAAAGCCTCCCCACAGTATGATGCTGCTACCACCATGAGTCACAGTGGGGATGGTGTGTTCAGGGTGATGAGCAGAGTTACTTTTCCATCACATATACAGCTTTGCATTTAGGCCATACATGGCTTGTGGCAAACTGCAAATGGCAATTCTTATGTCTTCCTTTCAACAATGGTTTTCTTCTTACCACTGTTCCATAAAGGCCAGATTTGTGGAGTGTATGATTTGTAGTTATGCTGTGGACCGATTCTCCCAGAGTGACCCATGGGCCTCTTGGCTGCTTCTTCTCTGACCGATGCTCTCCTTGCTTGATCTGTTAGTTTAGGTGGACAGCCAAGTCTTGGTAGGTTTGCAGTTGTAGAACACTTATTTTTGAATAATGGAGTGACCAGTGCTCCTTTGGATGCTCAAAGCTTGGAATATGTTTTTATAACCTAACTCTGCTTTAAACATCTCTACAACTTTATCTCTGACCTGTCTGATGAGTTCCTTGGTCTTCATGATGAGGTTTGTTCACTAGTCTTCTCTAAGGCTGGTCTTACATGACTGTAATGCTTTTACGGTCCATAAGTTGCTGATCAGCAACATTGACTCCGCAGATGCCCGTAAACTGCCGCACTCACCCATAGAGTTCTATGGGCGAGTCCGTGCAGTGCCGAGAATTACGGCCATGTTCTATAAAGTGCGGACCGGCACACCACGGATAAAATATCCGGTGGTGTAAGAGGCCGCATTGAGTATAATGTGTCTGCAAATGGTCCGCAATTGAAAACCCTCAACTGCGGACCATTTGCGGTCCTAAACTACAGTCGTGTAAGACCAGCCTAACACAGAACAGGTATATTTATATTGAGACTAAACTACATACAGCTGAACTCTAAGCAACTTCTGAGGGCACTAAGAGCTGCATTTTATATAGAGGTATCAGAGTATAGAGGGCTGAAGACTTCTGCATGTCAAACTTTTCAGATTTTTATTTGATTAAAATTTGGAAAACCATGTATCATTTTCCTTCCAATTCACAATTATCTGCTACTTTGTGTTTGTTGATCACTTAAACGTATTTTGTTGTGATTTTAAGTTTGTGGTTGTAAGGTGAAAAAGTCGAAGGGGTAAGAATATGTTTGAGATTTTATACCTTTCTTTGCCCATAAATATTAATAAAAACTGAAATTACCTGGTAAGGAAATAAAAGTGCATGATGCTATCTGGAGATGTAGGTATATGTCCTAGATGGAGAGCGGGTTTCATTAGGAGCATTTGTAGGAACATTTAAAAAATCCCAGATCAAAATGGTGTCATCATGGGAGCTGCTAATGATTTGGAATTCGTCAAACTGAAGCCGAAATACACGTCCTGAATGTTCCTAAAAAGGGATTCAAAATTTGTTTATAGACTATGAAGAACCTTAGCCTAGAATAAATCTCCAGTAGTAATACCGTATTTTATTGCCCCAATAACCCTAAAGTAAAAATGAAGCAACACTACAAAAAGTAAGGTCATGTGTCTACAGGGTTACAGAATACAAACATTGGGGGAGATTTATTGATTCAGTCTTAAATTTACATGGCTTAAAATTAGATCAAGCAGGCAGAAGGTGCACCAAATTTATCATAGTGGTGCACAGAGACCGAGAGCAATTTGGTGTATTTTCCTTCCACTATCTCATACTTGGCTTTAAATTAGAGAAAACTAGTGTGCCAAAAAACATGACATTTAGGTCACACCCCTTTTATTAGACACCTTTCAAAACAGATCATAAATCTGGCCCAAGGTATTACACTAGTTTTTTGGTATAAATTAAGCAAGAACTTTGCCATATTTAGCTTCGGAAACTCCCTACGTTGTGTAGACATGCTCTTACTTCTTGCTACTGTACATATTGTTATTGCAGGATAGACTACACATGATTTCTTTGCAGTCTCTTACAATGAAGAGATATTGCTTACACCAGAGACACCCATCTGTTAAAACCAAAATGTGTGAAATTGTTGCTCCTAACCCAAACCACGTTTCAAGGTTCAATACTTTTTCCTCAGGGGGAATTGCCCTAAGGCAGTGATGGCGAACCTATGGCACGTGTGCCAGAGAGGGCACACAGAGCCCTCTATGCTGGTACGCGTGCGGTCGCCCGTATCGCTCATCAACGGGGAATCCCGTACAGGATTCCCGGTTGATGAGTGATCGCTGCCTTCAGCTGTATGTGCTATTGCACATACAGCTGAAAGCTGTCAGTGTAGGCCACGGATCGTGTGACCGCAGCCTACACTGACTGCAGTGTGTGACCTCTGCCCCGACGCAGGCGTGATAACGCGAGTCATCAGCACCTGCAGTCAAAAGGAGGTGGACGCCGGCGCCTGATCATGGGTAAGTATAAGAGAATGTGTGTGTCTGTCAGCCATACTGGAGAGCATATAATACTGTGTGTGTGTGTGTGGAGGGAGGGGGGATTAGGACAAACTGAAGGGCGTATAATACTGTGTGTGTGTGTGGAGTAGGTAGCATACAATACTGGGGGGGGGTGTAGCATATAATACTGAGGGGGTGTATTGAGGTACTTATGCTGTGTGTGGATGCCACTGTGGAGCATATAATCCCGGGGGGGCTACAATGGAGCGTAACTGTCCGCATTTGAGGATCTACAGTGTATTAAGTTTAAATTGCCATGTTAGCACTTCACGATAATTTAGTGGGTTTTGGGTTGCAGTCTGGGCACTCGGTCTCAGAAAGGTTCGTCATCACTGCCCTAAGGACTCCCTACTGCATAGAGCAGATTCTAGTTTCTTTGGTCTAGATTTTGCTATATTTGCCCTTGGAATACCTCTTCTGACGGCTGCATCATTATTAATAATGATCACAAACGTCTGCTAACCAGGAAAATGCTTTACTGTCACTTATACATACCACCAAAGTACGCAAACATAACGTGCTGGCAGGTGCTCGGGGATCCAAGGCAGCTTGCAGATCCCAAACTTTTATTTTTCTAGAAGAGATAACAGGAAATAAAAAATTAACTGAAATTTACTGAAAGAAATAATTATTTATGGCAAAGTATTTATGAAAAATACCACAGTTATCCATAGCTACCAGGTACCACTTATCATATGAAAAGCTGGAATATTCTTCTAGTATAGAAGTTATTCTTCTTCTATAGAAGTGAAAACAACTGCAAGCCAGTGTCCGGAAACTCAGTTCCAGAAATGAGAGCTAAAACTAGTATACATTTATGCCCAAGAAAAGTATACTCTCATATAAGTTTTAGGAAAGTAAACACACACACCCTTATATATTGTGATACGCACCCATCATACGCGCCACTGACAATCCTCTTGTTGTCGAACCTTATACAGCGGACAAGTTCTTCATGGCCTTCTAAAACCCGTAAACATGCTCCGCATTCTATATCCCATAATCTATAAAAGTTACAGAAGAAATATATATACATAAGCAAAAAAATAAATTACAGATACAATCGTTTTACCATAGTCATAATAAGTCTAAGTTGCAGGAAGAACTTTTTTTTTTTTTTTTTTATGCCAAAATGTTGGGGTTTAATGCAGTATATAGGCCAATAGACATAAAATATATACATTTACAAACACAGGTTTCAAGATTATCCCAGATTGTACTCATCTTCCCAACCCATTGTCCACAATATGACCTGCCAAAGGGGCTCCCTTAGGATCAGCCGAGGTACGTCACTTGACGGACCTTTTCTTCTGGTCCTGCGACAGACCAGGAGAACGGATACAGAGATGCAGGTGTGAACCTAGCATTAGTATATAACAAGGAGCTTGGACAATATTACCCTGCCATTCTGTCACCTACTAGTGCCCACTACTGTCCTGTGCCACGGGTCTATATTAACCACCTCCAGTTTTATATTACTTCCTGCAGTTGATGCCCAAGGTATTATCACCATTGGTCAGTAATGAGCATTGGCGGAAGATCCCCCAATCTACTAAGGCTATGACCCTGGAAGAGAGAAAAGAGTGAGTAAGTCACTGCCCCTCATCTGCCATGTGTGTGGTTCCCAGGCTGCTACAGTTATTTTTATGGATTCCACCTCTCCCTCCTGCTTAATTCTAAAAATAAATTTAAAAAAAATTTGTACAAAAAAAAAAAAAAAAAATGTATATAAACCATCATTGACCCAGGAAACACAAAAATAATAATATATTAGGATATCAGAGTAATATTCAGAATTCTCTCAATGAACAATATATAAATGATATTAGTACTACCACTACTGATAATAGTTATATTTCTGACTTTATTAGTGTTAGAATTATTTTTCACTATTGCAGAAATGTTTGCTGGAATTTCATCAAATTCACTGTTTTTGCAGCTTTCTAATTTGCTAATCATTTTTACGTAATAAATGTTTCTACCGCTATGACAGACCCCAATCCACATAGGCTGCACTACGGCACAGTGAGTTTGGGTGTTATTTAAGGTTAGGTCAACATCGCTGATTTCATGGTGGGAGCTGCCATGTGGAAATCTAACTACCAGCGGCACAAAGGCTTTGCATTCCCGTTAACTTCAATGAGAGCTTTGGGCGGAATAGGACTAAAGATCAAGCAGGACACATTTTCTCAGGCAGTGTAAAATGAAGCATCTGTCTCCCATTGAAGTAAGTAGGAGGCAGAATTTAACCAGTACATTCCAGCGCAAAAATGACGCTGTGTGACCCTAGCCTTATAACACTCATGTTCAGGGTCCTCTATAAACAAGAGAAATTAAGGCCCCAAATATAAAGTAAAAAAAAATACAATGGCAAATATTCTATTACTACTTAAATTAGTCCTAACACGAATAACACGGTTTATTTTAAAACACGTGAATGAAATCCATTTCGCTCGTAGACATTTTCTAGGCCGGCAGTCCTGTAATCCTAACTAAAGTTTGACAGAAACAGACAGAACAGAAACTTACCTGATGGTATTATCTGAAGAGCCACTTACAACTAAGCGATCCCGGTATTGTAGACAAGCAATGCCACGTTTGTGCCCATTTAGTGTGCGAACAAACTCACACGTACTAGTGCTCCAAACCTAGACCGAGCAAACAAACAACTGAGTACAGAATCAGAAGAAGTCTAAACACTCCCCGTGGAGGGGCTTCTTGGATGGTAAAGTAAAGGGATAGTGTGTGCATGATGCCGTCTGAGAAGTTGGTGGCCATTTTATAGAAAGATTTGGGAATCAGGATCAACACCAAGAACAATGAAACAGAGGGCACTTTGTATACATAACTCGTAAAGTGAATTTTTTTTTTTTTAAAATTGTTTCATTGTTTAGGAGTAATAAAGAAACGTCCAATTTGTCTCTCACAGTTTCAAATAAAGCGGTCACCCATTTTTTAGTATTGGTGACCTATGGGAAAATGTTGCAGTACCTACACTAGCCATTACAGTCTGAATGGCAAATCAGCAGCGCGGCTCACCGTATGTAATCCTTTCTGACCGCAGTACAGGTTATCTGAGGGAGTGCCAGATATTAAATTCCTACATGTCCAATATTGATGGCCTATCCTAAGGTTAGGCTGTCAATACTAAGAAACTAAATAACCTTTTCCGCCTCCTCTGTATCCAAAAAGGTACCTAGACATTAGATGAAATCTGGTCAAACCAATTCTTTTAAATTGATTTTCGCTTAAATCAAAACAAAGATTGTTTCTATTTTTTTAATTTTATTTATTTAAGTATTAGGTATTATTTAGGTGTTCACCCGAGGGAAATCGTTTTTCATGGATCCCTCAGACACAAGCCTTTGGAGGGATCCATAAAATCAGACTGAGAAACAGCATGTTCTATTTTGTCTCAGATCGTTCACATGGACTGTTAAAATAACAGCCTTCTGAATAGAACCATTAAAGTCTATGGGGAGATGTAGACACATACACCTGAGAGGTAGTAAAACCAGACCGGCAGAGCAGTCACAAAGATTGCCGTCATTGCTCATTGATTCCTATTCAGTAAGAAGGGGATGGTAAAGTACTACGGCACAATCTAGGACGGTGAGCGTTTAACAGAATCATATACAGGTTGTGCTAAGGCATTGCTTCTCAAGCTGTGAGACGGATCTCATTGGAGAGCTGAGTTTCACTGGTTGGAGATTCGCAAGTTCGTGCCAGTGTCAGTACAAAGAAAGGACTGTACAGCTGAAACTACACTGATAATGCCATCCTTGTGAGGTCAGGGCAGTCTTCATGGCTAGAAAGGCTAAAGGACTTGTGATGACGTAATCACTAAAAGTTCACCGGTCCAGACTGACTGCTCTTATCTGGAAGCAACATAAGGATACCCAAGACAGTGTGGGAGGTGGGGAATGATTTTCTGCAAGTTTTATTTGGGGAGAATGCTGCTGGCAATGGACTAGCATTAGTAAGAGAAAAAAGGGAATGTTGGGGGGGGGGGGGATGTTGCTACTAGTGTTGCTGTACTGTGTCTGGCACATCAGGCATTTTGCTATCATGTCATGTCGGTAGAGACCATATGTCATTAACTGCCACATACATCCATATAAGAGATGAATGTTTCTGTCTATAGTAATATTCATTTGCATATATGTGACTCCACTAGGTACAGCCAGACACCTCCATGGATATAAGGAGGCAGCTGGTTGCCAGGTTTGAGAGTTGCTTCTGGATTATTTCAGATAATAGATTTGTCCATATAACATTGTGTGGAAGGCATAACACAAATCTCAGATGTTTCCAGCAATTCCACAGCTTATCATTCCACTCACCTTAATTGTTCTATCACCAGAAGCTGAAACAATATATTTGTCATCAAAGTCAACAACGTTAACTGCTGCCCGATGGCCGACAAGAACACGCCTAAGTGTGATATCTGTGGGAGAAGCCATATCCCAGACAGCAATAGATCGGTCCTTTGAACAGGTAACCATTAAACCATTGCAGAATCGAAGATGAAGAACTGCTTCATTGTGGTGAATGAGTGTGTTCAGCACCTCTCCACTATTCACATCCCAAACTCTACAAATACAAAAACAATCCTCTTGTTAAATCAAATATCAAAAGGAAAAGGTCATTTTTGGTCTGAAATTTTGGTCAGTACTTCACGGTGACTTTTGTATCAGTACTTGTACACTAAAGCATGAACTTTTAGACAGAAAAATATCATGGTTTCGGCTTACAAACTCTAATGTGATATACTGACTGTGTAAAATGTTAAAACTGGCTGAAACAAGGATAGAGGAAAAAGTAATGATCAGTGGGGATCCGAGCACTGGGCTCTAGCTTTCCCATGCTGGCAGAAAGGCAGGCTGAGCACATGCCATGTTGCCCCTATTCGTTCTCTATTGGAGTGCCAGATAGCAGAGCGCGGTCATCTCTGGCATTCCCAAGGATAACAAAACAATAGGATGTATGCTCGGCAAGCCACTCCTCAGGATAGGAATAAGGGCGGTTTCGCACCTATTCCCGGTCTCTGCTTTGCAGATTTCGAGAAATTGGACAGGAGACGGAAACCCAACAGTGAGTTTTCAAACCCATTCACCTGAATGGGTTTGAAAGTGACCGCCCATGAGCGTCTTCTGCCTCTCCGCGGCGAAACCGGTTTGTTTTTTTAAACCGGACACAAAGTCCTGCATGTCCGACTTTGTGTCCGGTTAAAAAAAAAAACAAAAAAAAAAACAGTTTCACCGTGAAGAGACACAAGACACTCACGGACAGTCACTTTGCAAACCCATTCAAGTGAAAGGGTTTGAAAACTGACTGCTGGACTTCCAGAAACCTGCAGGAACCGGGCGCAGGTGTGAACCCGCCCTCAAGAGCCCAATTCTCAGCATTGGAGGGAGCCCCAGAGGTCGGATCACAATCAGTCATGACGTTATTTCCTATTCTATTGATCTGGTAACTTCATAACCTGGTGTAACCCTTTTAAATGATTGAATATCAGAACATACCTGACAGTGGAATCTGAAGACCCAGTAACTATGACTCTTTCATCGTACTGTAAGCAAAGGACTGATCCTGTATGTCCAGTTAGGATTTTTAGACACTCCAAGGTTGTTTTGTCCCATATCTGTGGGAAAACATTTCAGTTTGTCAAAAAAAAGAGAGAAAATATTTATTTTCACACCAAAAAACAAAAGTAATTCCAAACAACTTTAATTCTCTAACCCGTATGTGGGCTGTGCCAGGCTATGCTTTGTGCTTCTATTCTGTGATAAGATAGAAGTCAACGGCATCAGAATAATCTTAATTTTAAAAGAAATGTATTGCCTAGAGATGAGCGAGTAGTATTCGATCGCGTATGTATTCGATCGAATGATATTCGAACTACTCGTACTCGATCGAGTACCACTCACTATTCGAATGGAAAAGTTTGATGCAGAACCAGCATTGATTGGCCGAATGCTATACAGTCGTCCAATCAACGCTGGTTCTTCTCCTACCTTTAGAATTCTTCTCCGTGCAGCTTCCCCGCGGCGTCTTCCGGCTTTGAATTCACTCTGCCAGGCATCGGACCTGGGCAGAGCCGACTGTGCATGTCCGCTTGTAGTGCAGGCATGCGCAGTCGGCTCTGCCCAGGCCCGATGCCTGGCAGAGTGAATTCAGAGCCAGAAGATGCCGCGGGGACACTGCACGGAGAAGACTGCCCGACCCTCACTCGTGGACTTGGTAAGTATAATTTGATCAAACGTTGCCTACCTCTGAAACGAGCATTTTCCCCCAATAGACTATAATAGGATTCGATATTTGATTCGAGTAGTCGAATATTGAGGGGCTACTCGAAACGAATCTCAAACATTTTACTGTTTGCTCATCTCTAGTATTGCCATTTTGTATTTGTTAATAAACCAGATGAAATGAAATTTATTTTCAAAACAAAAAGATTTTTTATTCTCTTTTCTGTAGAGTATTAGGGGGGATGCCATCTTGCCTGAGCTTCTCCTCTGCAGTTTAGTGGCTTGCTTTCAGTCAGTCAGTACAGTCATGGCTATAAGCAGCAACTGAATCACTGAGATCTCCGGGGGAGTTTTGTAGACACACTGTGCAGGTAGGGGGATTACATAAGTAGTGACGGCATCTATTTTCAGTAGTAGATGCAATGATGGGTTACTATGGGTGTTATCTGTAGAGGTGACATATTATATTGTGATCCTGGACATCTTGTTTGTGATGAGACTGCTGCAATAAAATGATAAACAGTCTATATAGTGCATGTATTGCACTACTTCTCTTTTGATATTAGAGACAGAGGCAGACTAGACCAGCACAACAGCCAGATATTTTTCTCACAGTTACTGAAATATTAAGGACTAAAGAGGAATTAACCATGAAAGAAAGAACAGCAGTAGCAGTACAGGCCACGGCACAGTGGACAGAGCAGAGCTTTTACCAGACACTGCTGCACCCACTTCAATCTTTCTTGGGTGGGGTTTCTCTTGGGTGGGGTGCTAGGAGTCAGAACCCCAATGATCCGACATTTATAAAACATATATCTGATTAAACTGTACCTTAATGGAGTTATCCCGCAGACCGCTGATTATCTTCTCATCGTCATACTGAAGACAGTATACACCCTTACTGTTTTCCGATCGGCACTGAATCCTCTGCAGATTATGCCTTCCACATCTCCAGTTTGCTTCTATTGTCTTTAAAAAAATAAAAAAAAAATTCAAAATAAAGTTTTATTACAGTATTGTCAAAATGGTAAGCAAAAAAAAACTACAAAATTTCCTCTCTTCTCAGATTTGTTGTGAGAAATTTTCCTGTTTTTGGTGTCTTAGATGTGTGTGAACATTATGCAATAACCTGTTTCCGTTATCCTGTTTTTCTGTAATAAGACTCTGTGCGTATACTTACAACTCTTTACTGTTTGTGCCGGGCTTGCAAGCCAAATTGTACAAATGTTTTGTTAACCTTTACAACTAAATGAGAGCTAAACTAAAATGTTCTACTAAGATAATTCCATCACAATAAATTTATGACACCTATGAGTTGTCCCACCCCTACAATAATGATAAAAAGGTCAAATACATGTGTTAAAGTATTGTAAATTATGACCACCTTTTTAAAATCATGAAAAAACCATGACCTACCTCTATATCTTCAATAATTTTGGGATAAAGCGATCTGTAAAATGAATTTGGTGGCCCGTCAGTAGGTCGGTTTTTAAAAAGATATTGATCCCTGAAATGCAAAAGTAGAAATCAGTTACATCTTCTTCTAACAGCGGATCGGTCGGCTTAAAAGGCTTTTCAAGGCTTCTGATACAGCTAACAAATCCTCAGCAGCCATAGAGTCCAGGACTATACAGTAGATGGAGCCAGAACCAGACAGCGCCATACACTGTGCAGTGGCTGTGTCATGTTACTGCAGCTCAACTTCCATTTACTTGAACAGGAGCTGATCCGCAGTAACCAAGCTTAGCATCATTTTCATGCCGTTTTGGCTACTGGTACTACAGACCTGGAAGTGTAATATGACGTCTTTATACAGGGCGACATATTAAGCAGACAGACCTACTCAAAGTATTGGAAAAGAAACTAGACTCAATGACAGAGGAATAAAAGACTCACCATCCCCTTCTTTCTGATAAACCCTTCCACAATGGATCAGTACGGACCATTCTCTCGATGAGTTTTTTCCACAGCATGCCTTCTGAAATCACTCTTTGCCATTCTTTACATACAAGCTCTGCTGCACACAGAGATCGAGCATCCAGGTATGACAGTATATTTTCAGCAATATGCTCCAAGCCCTGTTCTAGTGTCCAAAAAAAAATTTAAATAATCAATATTAATATTTTAATGACAATTTCCAACAAAAAAAAAAAAAATCTCAAAAATAAAAATGGTATCCATTTGGATTTTGTGCTTCAGAAAGCCGCAACCATCTTATCTGAGTATGACGGTACAGTCTTAGGGATCTCACACACCAATGTATTACTCAGAACAACTTCTGAAATGTATGAAACCATAAAACCGAACCAATATCTGTAGTTACTTACCTTAACTTGATCTGTTGTAGTTTTTTGTTTGACCCTGGGAAATGGGAGTAGTTCTGCTATGTAACCATTAGATCCCAAATTATGAAGGCATGATCACATAACATGGCACCTTATAAAGCAACAAAGGCGGCATGCAAAGCTCCTACACCTTTGCAGTAACTGTGCACGTGGACATAAATAAACTCACTCATACTAAATCACAATTTCCCCCGTAATATGAAGGTTTTGGCAACTTTAATCTAAAATGCACTAGAAACCTCATCAATAAGAGGAGAGAAGTGGAACCTGCTTAAAATGTAGCGCCTGATTCTGCCATGTGAACATAGACTGGTCAGAGTATCCACTACTTGCTACAAACTCATAAAATAAAGATCCTGAACTCTGATAAAGACTACAAGATCCCGGGTAACTTCACCTGCAGCACTCCTAACGTGGTGTATTTAATAATATGTACCAAGTGTCCTGGGGGCCTGTATGTAGGTGAGACAGGCCCAGCACTTAGGATGAGGATGAACTCACACAGACATACGATAGAGAGCAGAGAAGGGACCTCCCTGTGCCAAAACACTTCTGTAATGAAAATCATAATATCACCCAGGATATGAAGATCCTGGTACTAAGAGGGAATTTCAACAACAAAAAAGATCGCTGGATATGGGAATATAAACGCATGATGACCTTTGACACTCTCCAAATGGGGCTAGACCAGTCACAGGGTTTTATGACGTTTTACAACAACTAGACACCACATGACTGATCAAAGGAACCATAAACCCAGAGAACTTTCCTGTGAACTGATGTTTTTTTAACTGTTTATTTACATGTTCTGCTTTCCATCTATTTTGCATCTAACACTCCTTTCCTGTGTGTGTATATATATATATATATATATATATATATATATATATATATATATATATGCTTGCCTTCAGATATTGTGTTATACCAGCCTGAGGAAGGAATCGTTCTAGTATCACGAAAGCTCGCAATTTGTCTTTTTTTTATTTTTTTTCAAGTTAGCCATTAATAAAAGGTATCAACTACTGAGGACTTCTCTCAAATTTTTTTTTTTTTTTACAAACTCATCCTACATCTTTCTGTCATGCATATGTACTTGATATTTATGGTGTGTGTGCATAAACAGAACATGGGTGTATGGTTGTAGTAAGCATTGTAAAGAGGTTGCCCAAGAAGTTTAACCTTCATCTTCTATGCTGGACATGGGGGCTCCAGGTTGGTACCAATCCCAGGTCGCATGATCGAATTGGCAACTGTCCCCCAGGTCACTCTCTGGTTTTCACAGCCAAGTTATCTGTGCTATGGAGACTGGCTTTACCATAGTCTGCCATTGCCTATAGCACAAGTATCATGTGACTTGGGGTTAAAACCCGCCTGGAAATCCTATTCCAGCTTCAATAAATGCATAAAGGAAATAAGTGAATGTCACTGGGCAATCCCTTTAGTAATATGGAAAAAAAAGACTTATTGGGGTATTATCCGGGTAGAGTTGGTGGGAATAGCCAATATCCACAGAGTCCACATGATGTTGAAATCTCGTCTGTAATACTGAATTCCTATTGTACTACCTTTGTAAATAATGTAATTGATTTATAGTGTCTGAGCCACAAGCTAAACCGGCTACACTCAAGATTTTACTAATGGATCCACAAATAGCAGTACATCCGGAGTATACATACGTATTGCTATATTGTCCGGAGGTTAAAAGACCTCAAAACGTCCAACAATAAACAGCACCTGCAGTATACTGTATGGACGATCACGAGCGTTCGCTTTCCCTGTTGAATCTTAATACAGGTTATACTGGATCTTTCCCAGAACACTGTATGTCAATCTGCTCAGCTCCTCCATAACACACTGCCTTGTAGATAGCACTGCATTATGTGACGGGTCACCTGTAATTGGACAGAGTCCACTGGTTTTGCTCGAACTCAAGACAACCACTTCTCTCATTTGGTTCATGTATAATCCAGGGAAGAGAGTCTGCTGGATCTAGTTTTGTTAAACTAACCACACCACATTGCCAAATTTGCAGGTCCAGGAGCACTGGGCCAACATTACAAAGGGGAGCTACAAAAATCTGGAACTATAGAAATGCAGATTTCAGTTGACTAAAGGAAGACCTCAGTTTTGTAGGCTGGGATCAAGTCTTTGCAAATAGGGATACGGAAGATAGGAAGAAAGTAACAAGTCATGTCATTGGAAAGATTGCCATAACAATACAACCGTAGAAGCCAAAGGGAAGGCTGAGATATCACCAATGATCTGCCATCCAGATATATAGAGGGACAGCAGTCAAGGTCCTTCCCCAATTAACTTAACCCTAGAAGTACAGCTGTGCCTCAGAAAATTAAATTTTGATACACCCCCAGCCCAGACGGTGATCATAGGAATGGATGGAAGTTGTTGAACACCAAGGGGTTAAGCGCTGGCCACTTCCATTCATTCCTATGGAGCGAGGTATTCAAAACTAGAGTTTCAAATACTATTCGCTCATCTCTACTAATGACCCATCTTAGGCTTAACGGGTTCTAGGACTGTACTGGAGGATGTCCAGGAGGGCAATATTATATCTAGTTTTTGCAAAAACATTTTATACTTTACAACAGCCCTTTTCTAAAGCTATAGAGACATGTACCAGGTGACATTATACAGACATAGGTAAAGAAATGGTATGGGGCCGTTGAAAATGGTACACATTCAAAATGGGCTAAAATCAGCATTGGGCTACCCCAAAAAATAAATCCAAAACAAAAAACCAACCCATTTCTCCATCGTCTCATTAATGATGATCTTGTGGATGGAATAAAAAGTACCGTATATACTTGCGTATAAGCCGACCCGAATATAAGCTGAGGTCCCTAATTTTACCACAAAAAACTAGGAAAACTTATTGACTTGAGTTGGGGGAAATCCACCATTGTAGATAAAGTGTCTAGTCATGGGCACTGCAACTTAGTAACTCCATGTGCCTCATAGTAATAGCAGTTAACCCCATCATGTCCCTCACATTAACCCCCTGTGTGCCTCACATAAGAGTTACTGATATGTGGGACATATGGAGGTAATTGGGTATCTTCATAATTAAGGTCCTTCATTAGTACCCTCATGTGTCTCACATATTAGTAACCCTTATATGGGGCACACAGGGGTTAATATGAGGGACATGATGGGGTTAACTTATTAATGTGAGGCACATGGAGTTACTGAAACTAAATTAATAACCCCAATGCCTGACATTACTAGGCAGAGTAACTAAAGGAAGGTCCCTGTGTGTGTCACGTTACTGCAGCTTCCTCTCCTCCATACAACAGACATCTTCCATAAGACACAATGAATCCTGGCCACTCATCTGCAGGGTAGATGCTAAATCCTAGTGTGCTAAAGGACCTCTGATGACGTCATGACCATGTGATCGGACTCTGGTGTGGGCGGAGCTACTAGGATTTACACTCAACCTTATCTGCAGATATTACATACCAGTGGCTACAGGACCTTTGATGACATCCGGGTCACATGACCTCATGACAAGCCAATCACAGAGCAGTAGCACTAAAGGACCTCCCCCTCCAGGTCCTTCCTGTTTTCTGTGCTCCGAGGACCCTGACTCGCGTATAAGCCAAGGAGAGCTTTTTCAGCATGAAAAAATGTGCTGAAAAAGTCAGCTTATACTCGAGTATATACGGCAATTATCAGTCCTTGATAAGGAGATTTTGTAGAATATGGAAAACTGGAACGACATTGTACAATATTTTGGAACTATCTTGATATTTGAATTGGCATTAGAAATTGGACACTGCATTATTTATGGGTGGAAGAAAGGTGGTTTAGAAATCTATATAGGAAAGAGTTCTTTACTGATAGAGTAATGCTCTACCCCAAGGAGGTAGCAAAAACAGATGCCATGACAGCATACAGAAAAAGGCTAGATGCTTAACCAAGAACTAATAAAAATAGAAATATATCTTTGGAGTTATTCTGAGTGCCAAATTTGGAGTCATATAACATTTTCCCTTGGCATATGTACTGTAAGGGCAAGTTCACACTTTTGTATCCACCTCAAAATCCTGACCAAAAAAAATGGCTCCCACTGAAATCAATGGGAGCCGCTCAGGTCTTTTTTTTCCAGAAGCCGGTTGTTCCGACACCCAGAAAAAGAAGGGAGAGGCACATTCTTCAGGCGGAGTCTGATGACATACCCTCCTCCGTACTAGGCCCAATCCGGAGCGGATACCCAGTTTTTAGTCCAGAACATGAGGCAGCTTTTTTTTTTTTTTTTAAAGCTATTCAGAAAATGCCAGCGTTCCCGCAGGTATAATTGGCATTCAGCGATTTTCAAAAACGCAAGCATTTCCACTTCGATTATGGATAAGTGTCCATAACAGGACAATATATGGAAAAGCAATACCTTTGTTGCAAGTTTTCTACAAGATTTTTTGCTTTAGAATGTTGCAGAAAATGGAGCCTTCTGGGAAACAACTATATTTCTGGTTTAAGTGTATAGGTTTAGTGTTATGGCACAGGTTTGGGACCCCCACCAACCTGATATTGATCACATATCCTAAGCACAGGTTCTTCAATATCACAGGGAAGGAAAAACCCTTTAAAGACCAGCGAATAATAAGAAAATGGACACTTCCTATTCATATTGCAATAAAATATTGACATTTTTTTCTACAAAAATTGTTGTGGAACATTTGAATGCATATCTCTATTTACCTGGTAGAGCTGTAATGAAGTCTCGTTGTAACATGGGCTTCAAGTAAGAGTTAATATGTCCATGCTGGTAGTGACACATTCGTGAGATAAGATGTTCAACAAACTCAACCTGATCTGATTCAGACCACTGATCAAAATATTTTATACACAAGTCCTTCTCTTTCTCATAATTTCCATCAGACGTGCGTTTCCGGGATACAATCACTGATGATGTGCCATTAGTTATCTGTAAGAGAGGGAAAGATCATGTGACGTGTAATGACGTGTTGTATTCCTTATATACCATTAATGACAGGGGCATCACAGGACCTCATTAATGTTTACGGAATATAATCATTATCTTACACCACAAAGTCCTCATAGATAACGAGATTACAAGGGCTGGCACCTAAAGGACAAGTATGAATACGGTGACCAGATTCCTCCACAGCTATGCCCAAACACTACTTTATGGGAGTTGATGGGGTCTGTCAAAACCTACCTACCCCGAATATTTGATGGCTCCGCGACACTGCTTGAATGGCTAGGTACAGGAACAAATAACACAAAACATACCCCTTGCCTCCCAATACCATCTCTTGAATTCATCCCCAGAAAATTCTGCCCCTCCTTTCCTCACTAAACCTCCCTCTCACCCTGGAACAAAGGAAGAAAATACTTCTAGAAAATCCTCTAGATCCTACATTTCTATGTAAAAAAATAAATAAGTAGTACGTGTGTGACATTCAAGGAGACACAATATAAACTACTAGTGCACGGGTATCACACCCAGGCCCGTCTTCATTTCCTAAACCCCACGATCCCCTCAGTTTGTTGGGAGATGTAACTCTACAGTGGGCACGCTCACTCTCCCATATATTTTAGGATTGCTCCCTGATATGGGGCCTTTGTAGAGAGGTCAAAAACATGATATCTTAATAGTGAGTGTGTGTATATATTTTAATTTAAAAAATTTTTTAATTGACTACTTCATTAATATAAGGTGATTATATACAGAGAAGTTATTTATGACGTGTATAAAAAAATAAAATGGCATATATAAAACTATATAACTAATCCATCCTCATTACGCTGGGTTCACACGGAAACCTGTCAGACAGTGTCCGACTGAGCGCCAGTGAGCGTTTTAACCCCGGGCGCAGATGTGAACGAGCCCTTACCTGTTATTTATCCCTTATTAAGAACAATGTTATATACAGGGTGCCCGGAAAGTAAGTACACAAAATGACAGGGTGGACTTTCACCAGTATATGAAGCATTTTTCATTTATGAACAAGTGACCGGAAATGCACCATTGTGGCGCTGCAGGTAGACAGAGATGTGGGTTTCCTATCCCTCGCTGCGCCATGTGAAAGCAGAAATGAAGAAGAGAAAGAGCTTTAATGGGAAATAAGTTTAACCACAGTTGGGAATTCTGGGAGACAACATCTTAGGACCCGTTTTCCTCACACCGAGACTCAACGCCAATAACTACCTAGTATTTCTGCAGGAGGATTTGCCGGTGTTGCTCGAAGACGTGCCTTTGAACATCAGGGCAAGGATGTGGCTCCAGCAGGATGGAGCACCTCCCCATTTTGGCTGCATCGTATGTGAACACATCAACAACCGATAGCCGAATCGGTGGATCGGACGCAGCGGACCTGGGCTGTGACCCTCTTGCTTGCCAGATTTGACTCCACTTGATTTTTTTCTTGTGGGGACATGTCAAGTCCATTGTGTACGCATGTGCCAACCCGAGAAGAGTTTGTGAACTGCATCCAGGCAGCATTCGTCGCGGTGAGGGCCATGCCAGGAGTCTGTTAATGGGTGCGTCAATCCATCTCCCAGTGTTGCACTGCTTACATCAAGGCAGGCGGCCAGCATATCGAGCAATTCTTGTAAATAAGTAACAGTGATAAAACTGATTTCCTATGAAAGTGCTTTCTCTTCTTCGTTTCTCCTTTCACATGGCGCAGCGAGGGATAGGAAACCCACATCTCGATCTACCTGCAGCACCACAACGGTGCATTTCCAGTCACATATTCATTAATAAAAATTTAAAAAAAACACTTCCTATACCGGCTAAAGTCCATCCTTTCATTTTGTGTACTTACTTTCCGGACACCCTGTATCTTATAATAAGATCAATATAATAAAATAAATTAATTACATATATTTCCTTTAGATACTTTTATCCAGTAAAAATTCAACAAAAACTGAACATCAATAATGCCTTCTGCACCACATAGTATGACGGGCTCCGCAGTGGCCCCCACGCAAAATGACGGGCTCAGCAGTGGCCCCCACACAGTATGACTGGCCCCCACACAGTACGACGGGCTCCGCAGTGGCCCCCACGCAGTATTATATGCTTCGCAGTGGCCCCCTCGCAGTATTATATGCTCCGCAGTGGCCCTCACGCAGTATTATATGCTCCGCAGTGGCCCTCACGCAGTATTATATGCTCCGCAGTGGCCCTCACGCAGTATTATATGCTCCGCAGTGGCCCCCACGCAGTA
This sequence comes from Leptodactylus fuscus, assembly GCF_031893055.1. Lineage (NCBI taxonomy): Eukaryota > Metazoa > Chordata > Amphibia > Anura > Leptodactylidae > Leptodactylus > Leptodactylus fuscus. The sequence goes on along the minus strand of NC_134269.1, from coordinate 179,723,455 downwards.
TTATATGCTCCGCAGTGGCCCCCACGCAGTATTATATGCTCCGCAGTGGCCCCCACGCAGTATTATATGCTCCGCAGTGGCCCCCACGCAGTATTATATGCTCCGCAGTGGCCCCCACGCAGTATTATATGCTCCGCAGTGGCCCCCATGCAGTATTATATGCTCCGCAGTGGCCCCCATGCAGTATTATATGCTCCGCAGTGGCCCCCATGCAGTATTATATGCTCCGCAGTGGCCCCCATGCAGTATTATATGCTCCGCAGTGGCCCCCATGCAGTATTATATGCTCCGCAGTGGCCCTCACGCAGTATTATATGCTCCGCAGTGGCCCCCATGCAGTATTATATGCTCCGCAGTGGCCCCCATGCAGTATTATAAGCTCTGCAGTGGGCCCCACGCAGTATTATATGCTCCCAAGAGTCCCCCTCCTAGAGCCAATGCCATTATTTTACTCTGGAATCTCCTCAGACCCCAGAGTATAAGCAGAGGCCCAGAATGAGTATAAGCGATGAGTTCATTACCCTGGAGCGTCCCATGTCACCGTGGGCGTGACCTCAGTTACTAGCAAGGACAGCCCCGGAGCAGATGCTCAGCCCAGAACAGGCGAGTATAACAAATTTTTATTTTTTTAATTTTTATACTCTGCTGGGCTGGCATTAAATGGAAAGGGCCCCTTTCCATCAATAATATGTATAGCAGACGGGGAACAAGGCTTTTCATGACAACTACCATAGAGTCTGGAGCCCCGGCCACTTCACACTGGCCCTTTACCACTCTGGACAAGGTTGCAGTCGCAACATCTGTAACCACGATCGTTACGCTACTGCCGGCAAACCCCATTATAGTCAAAGGGATTTATGGGTTTCTGCTGGTAATTACTTCTTAGGCGGACAGGGTCTCCATCTTTTGGGTCCCTATTCAGACCTGAAAGCTAGTGCGAACCAAGCATAACATTTTCTCATGGCAAATCCTGTTTACGTTTATTTTAGGTTTAATATGGGACTAATAAGGTCATACCTACAAAAGACGTAATGTCACTTTCAGAGAAATCTGTCTGCTATCAACATCCCTAAAAGAAAGTTCATTCCATCTGATTGCAAAGATAGACTAGACAGTAGAATAGTCCAAAGGGAACAAAATATTCCAACTGAATAGAAAGAAAGAAGTTCTCAGTTCCTACCTGCCATAAAGTATTTTTTTTAGGAGATTCATCTTCATTCTGATCATCCATAACAGAAGTCGTCTATTAAATAGAAAGGAGTGTGTAAGTTACACTTTATATTTTACAAACAGGAAAACAGCATGCAAAATAAGCAGAACTGGGGGGAAATAAAAATAAATAAAATACTGCGCACTTTCACATACAAGCATCAAGTGCTTTTAGCCGAGAGCCATTCCTCAAACCACCCAAAAATTACCAAAACAGAGGAAAATAACTGCTTTACAATATGCAATAGCAAAACTACATGTGATTGAGGAAATTCATTATTAGGGAAATTTTCTAAATCCGTTTTGCTGGAGTCGGCTTTCCCGCCAAAGTTATCAAATATTGTACATGGCTTGAAAAATTTGATAAGTCTGTAATTCTGACAAGTCCGGCCTGAAATGGTCCTCCACTTTCCAAGTCATCCACTGACTAGAGTGAGTTTGCAACAATTTCTGTGACTTTTTGAGACGTCATTAACCACGCCCACGTCCCCGCCCACTTCTGAAAAGTGAGTGGTGCACAAATAAATTGAGCTCTAAAGTTACAAATCTCTGCAGAGCTTAAGAAATTCCTTGCCATTCTTCCTTCTTAAGAAGTTTTAGAAACTCACATTTGTAAAGTTCCAGTTTGCCTGTTACTGCTCGAGGGCTAATGTATACTCCGTACCTATATAAAGAGGACCTGACAGCTTTCCTGAAATGTCCATTCCTTCAGAAATACCAATTCTTGAATATTATTTCTCAAAAGAGTCCCTGGATTTTGGGTTTTCCCATCAACATAACCAAAAAGCATTTCTGTAGTGTTAAAAGATTTTCTCGAACCCACCTCGAGGTGTCAATCTTTTGTCTTGATAGCATGGATGTTGGAAACCCAGCCATGATGTCCTTATTGTGCTCAGGTTCTCTTCTCATACATGTAGTGTCCCTGTCTGATCACCTGAATGCAATAAGGAAATCATGGCTGGGTTTTGGACAAGGTCCAAAACATAAAAAGTTCCCGCAGTCATGGTCAGATTCACCAGCAACCAATCAAAATAAAAGTTTGTCACCATTAAGATGGCTGGAGAAAATCTACAAAACACTGAAAATAGTTTGTGTTTTTTAAATTATTTGTAAAGGAGTTTAATGTTAAATTGTCTACAAATTTAAATATTGTTAAATTCATTGGAAAATTTCTTTAAAGAGGACATTTCACCACTTAACATGTCCAACTGTGGGGAGGACCGCCCCCTCCTGATAATACTCCTCTATGGACGAGCACTGTGAGCAGAGGGAGGGGGCGTTCCGCACTGCTCACACTGTACAGCGCGATAGGCGCTGCTGTGGAGAAGGACGTTCCTGTCAGACTGTCAGGAACGCCCTTCTGACTGTAAAGAGCTATGGTACCGGGACCGATAGTTCTTTACCCGGGGCACAGATCGGGAAAGCCAACAGCGTGCTGAATTCAGCGCACTGTCGGCTTTCCAGCAGTATATAGAACTGTGTGCCCCAAACCATAAAAGGTCTTAAAAAAATGCTAAGGACTTGAATTGGTGGAGATGGTGAAAGATCTTCTTTGAGTCAACAGGAGACATATACAGTTGAGTATAGAGGAACCCTTAGCTTTTACAAACAAGAATACTATATTACAGACAAGAGTATAGCTGGTCAGTCGCATAAACTACACGTATAAGGAAGTGATGCATGACTTTTCTTCCATCAGTTTATCTACCTTACAACCAGAAGATAAACTTCTGCCTTATTATATACATTACAGTGTCTGATGGTAGAGGCAGATAGAACGCGCCTTGTCTGCATATGTCATTATATTATATATAGTGTAAACATAGCCTAACACTAGGTCGCCTGCCAACCCTATAGAAAGGTCTCCTTACGAAAGAAGAGGTGAACCAATAAAAAAACCAAACCTCTCAAAATCACTTATACTGCTACTTATGTAAGAAAACAAATGTAAAAGAGGGCATAAGACGACGACGAACTACAGAACTTTTGCAAGGGGTATTCTTATATTACAATGTTATGGCAATATGCAATAACATTCTGATCAGTGGGAGTCTGATCTCTTGTACCCCGGCATTTCTCCTGTATCCAGACTATTCAACTGGCTCAAAGATTCCAGTGAAATCGGCAGTCATTCTAACACGTATGGATTGTCAACCTCCATCCCGAAATGTTTGGTGTGAAGACAAGTATGGTGTAAGTCTGTGCTTTATATACAGTGCTCAGAGAGTTGTTTCAGCTTTTTGCAGCGATTCTGTGAATATTCTAGCACAAAGCTGTGACATGGAAAGTGCCCTTTGATGTTGGCAGAAGATTAGGTGGTGATCCTGGAAGTTTGTTCATCTCTCACTCCATAGGGGTGAGCACACACAGTCCAGCTACTTACACAAGACCAGCCCACTACCACCTTGTGGTGGCCAATGGGGGCGCAAATTAATTAGTTTGATTCACAAAATGATGCAGCCATTGGCCACTGTGGGGTGAGAAAGGAGGAACCACGTATGGCTCACGTAGGCAAATAGTTCACCATATGTGCTTAGTACCTTTGGGAATATTTAAAAATTTATACTACATAAAAATTCATCAGTCCTATTATATGTCCTTTGTTATAACCAAGACAAAGCAGAAAAAATATATAACCCATAGCTAAACATATAAGCCAATATGCCTAGATATTTGCTGCTGACATCTTTGTTTTTAGGTTGTTTTCTATTGTTCACATAGTCCACCACTATAATAATATAATTCTAATGGTTCCAGGAGTGGGTCCAAGCCTGACTGTACACAACTGATAGCGCTCACGTAAACGCTTGTTTGGCCTTGAGCTACCTTTTCCGACCTGGCCATGTGCATTCATCCTGCAAGCTCAACTGACCACGAATGTATTGTCAACAGAGAGCCACAGCCGAACATTGCCAGAGGGGACGACAAAGTCGCCAGGTTCGGCTGACATTTAGCTAATGTGCACAGACAGCTTTATTACCCCTTAAAGCCTACAGTAAGTTGTTCAGCCTGAAGCGTCGCTGCTAAACACTGCAATATAGTAGAATAACTACAACACAACAATATATCATCTCTGAACCATCAGCAACAAACAAATTGTAATACTGTAAAAATGAAGAAAAGCTGCTACGTGGTGTCCGCATTGATAGAGAGGGCAAGTTATCGCAGCCCATGATCTGTGCCTGAGACTACTTTCACATTTGCGCTAAAGTCTCCACTGCACGGACGACGTTTTCGTCTTCCAGTTTCAGTTTTAAAATGATGGACAGCCGAAGGACCACATTATAGTCAATGGGGTCAGTCGGTCTCTGTACGTAACCGCAATTGTAGCAGTCCTCTTGTCCATTCATCGGGTCTTCCGATGGACCAGGACAATGAACAGTCCGAGAAAAGCGTGAACTTGGCGTAAGTCATTTTGTAGACGAAAATAAGTACATAAAATAAATTGGAGGTGCTGTTCACACCAAAATTATGATTTCCATTCCTAACAAAGTCATCAAAGTTATGCTGGATTCATTTTTGAAAGAGCTATGAATACTAATGGACCCCAATTAGAGATGAGCGAACACTGTTCGGATCAGCCGATCCGAACAGCACGCACCCATAGAAACATAGAAATGAATGGAAGCACCTGTGACGCTGGTAAAGTCAGCGTCACAGGTGCTTCCATTCATTTCTATGGGTGCGTGCTGTTCGGATCGGCTGATCCGAACAGTGTTCGCTCATCTCTAGACCCCATCAGAATTGTCAAACTAAAAGCCAACACAAATCTCCACTCTGAGCAGAGGACTCATCTTGGCTACTTATAGGCAACCTAAAAGTTTGGTGGGGTTTTTTTTTTTTTTTAGTTGTTTTTTGAAATAAAAATATTTAAAAGGCTAAAACATATGGCCACAGATGACAGTTTTTTTGGGTTTTTTTACAAAAAAAAAAGTTCTGAAGTAAAAACCACTAAATCAAAACCAGACACCAAATTTTCAAAGTAATTTGTCCTCAATTCACAACTTCAGTATGGCTGAACAATGTCAACCGCCCAACAAACAAGCAGAGACCACGACCGAAAGGTGGACTGTCTAAAAGACAAGTCCTTTGGGCCAAAGAATGGTCATCAGTATCGGTCCACTGAATGTGGCCCAAAATGTTTATCCGCGAGTGAAGAAAAACGAAAAGCAAGAAGGTCGAAATTGTAAGTTTACAACGGACTATCATGATATTACAATATACCATAGTTATATTCTAAAATTCACATTCAAGCTATTCTCATGCACAGAACTTTCTTGAAAACATGCCACATCAAAGGAGGCTTAAAACAAAACAAAAAACTAACATGCTCTACGGGTGTCACATTAATACAATCACACCAAGTTACAGCATGCAAAATGAGTTCACTGTTCAGGCCACCAAGTCAAAACATAAAAGTGATGGGTAGTGCACAAGACAAAGCATACAGATAACAGTACAACAAGAAAGAAGAAAGGCACCTGGAGACATCTGACACTGGGCATGCTCTGCAGGCATCTCAGTGCGCACATGCTCTCTACCAGGTTGGAGCAGCCTAGCCACAAAGACCTTGGCACAGAACACTGCAGGGTGACAAAAAGGAAGGAGAAAAGAAGCCGTTAGATGCCACAAAAATTTTGTTTCAGGCAGGCAACTTATGAGTATATTAAATGTATGTAAGAATGGACAAGCAATGCATGCTTTTAGACGTTAATAAGAGAGGCCTGTAACATATCCATTAAAAATCTCCCATTAGTATCTTCAGATCCATAAAGATGTCTAAAGAAACCCCGACAATAGTATTTCAAATCAGTATCTGTTGTGCTGGCCATACATGAGGAATGAACGTTGGTCAAACAAACCAACCGCTCTCACAACTCCCCCATACACATGCACACTCAGCTGTCCATGTGTCCTGAACTGGAGGAGCGGAGAGTCGCTGCCAGATATCTATGGCAAAAGTGTCTCAGGATAGGGACAGTGGAAATGCAATTGTGAAGGTCAGGGGAGATAAGGAGAAGGCATTTGCAATAGTTCTGTTCTTCGGAAGACTTTGTGTCCCACGTGGGTTCGGCTGACAAACATGTAATGTATATGGCCAGCTTAACAGATATTCCAGACACAAATACAGTCTTAAAAAGCTTTCACATTTTGTTTTTCACTCTGTCGTCTTCCCAGAGCTGCCTCTATTTGGCGGGGTTGTTACTTAGTCTGACTAAGGCACTATCTGCTGTCTACACTGCAAATCCATAGTTTTTGTGCTCTAGCCCCTCCACTTGCCTCCCACTAAACCCCTTTGCAAAAAGCTAACACTAGGTTCACACCTGCGTCTGTATTCTGAGTTTTTCAGGCGGAAACTCAGCACCCCCCATTATAGTCTATGGGGTCGGCAGGTAACTGCTTTTTAAGCAGGTTAGCATTCCGTGTTTGGGGTCCCCAAGTGGACCTGAAGAACGGAAAGCCGAATGCTTGTGTAAACCTAACATAAATCTGACTCCTACAGCAACTCTATTAGGGACGTCACTGGTTTCTGCTATAGTCACAAGTAAGGCTGCAGAAGAAAATAGAGGAAAACCAAAACTGGAGAAATTCTCTTCCAGATAGGTTGTATTACTATAGGGGCACTGCGGGAAACAGGACAACCAAGGTTATTACTGCAAATGTGGAATAATAATTTTAAAAAAAAGTGAAAGTGGCTTAAAGGGGTTTTCCAGGCCAAAAAAAAAAAAATCTTAAAAACAAACAAAAAGGGCTGCTAGTGTAATTAATGGGTTAAAAGTACACCCATATACTTTTAGCAGTGTTTTGAGTGATTTCCAGGTGTCCGTGGGAGCTCCTGGTACTTTCTGCATTTGTTTACTTGGTGTTAGCTTCCTACTATGTAACTTCCCGTGTGCTTTCCACACTACTTCTGTCACTGCTCCCCCCCTTCTCACTCACTCCGTTACACCCCCCTCCCCGTCTCCCTAGCTACACTATGTTAAGCTATCTGCCCACTGCTAGCCCTTTTCAAGTAACTAAACCCACCCACCCCTCCATCGCATCATACTTACCTAGCTTCTGATCTGGGAGACGGCTCCTCCTTTCCTCTTCACTGTGCACAGACTAGAAGTACCTGTGAGGCCTGCACAGTAGAGATTGGCTGCCATCTCTACTGCGCATATTTTGCAGTCACCTCCAAACTGCGCAGGCTCTACAAGGGAGGAGGAGAAGAGGAGCCATTCCCAGACACAGGAAGACACGTTAAGTATTGATGGGGTCGGGGGGGAGGAGAGTACGGGTGACGTTCTGTTTCGGAAGCGGTGAAATGGAATGTCACTGGATTATCAGAAAGAGTTCGTGGGGGATATGGGTAATTCTACATTTGTTTATTTTTAATACAAAGTAAATTAGAAGTTAGGTGGAGGTGGTTTCGTTTAGGGGTTAATTTGTAGTTTCTCTCAGACAACCCCTTTAAGGCTGGTTTCACACACAGCATTCTTTTTTTGGCTTTTTTTCCCCCTAGAACATTGTGACCATATGCTCGCTTAAAAGAGGATCTTTCACCAACCCTCCACCAACTCACATTCTTAGCATCTGTTAACAGCCCTGTCTCTAGCCCCCACCATTCCTGAGCATCAAGTACAGTTAATTTTGGTGCCTGCTGTGATATTTCAGTGCTGCAATGTACTGAATCACACCACCCTCCTGATAATACAGAACCTAAATAGCACATTAGGCACCACAACCAACAGCATTGATAGCCCAGGAATGGGGGGGGCTGCTAGAGAAACTTTCCAACTGTTCCAAAATCAGTGGAACAGCAGCTATTAAAGGGGCTCTATCAGCAAAATCATGCTGATAGAGCACCACATATGCGTGAATAGCCTTTAAAAAGGCTATTCAGGCACCGGTAAAGTTATATTAAACTACCCCCCAGTTTTAAAATAACCTAAAAAAGAATGTGATCTACTTACCGAACGTGCACGCTGAGCGGTCATTCAGGGTGTGTCTTCATCTTCATCCATGCCTCTTCTTCCTCCGATGTCCTCCTCCGGCACTCGCAAACGGACTTTGATTTTAAAAAAAAATGACCTGGGCGCATGCGCAGTAACCGTAGTAGAAGCCGCATGCTACTGAGCACGCGCCCAGGTGATTTTTTTTTTTTTCAAAGTCCGTTCGAGAGCACCGGAGGACGGGACCGGAGGAAGAAGAGGCGTGGATGAAGATGAAGATACACCCTGAATGCCCGCCCACCGTGCACGTTCGGTAAGTAGAGCACATTCTTTTTTAGGGTTTTATTTTAAAATGGGGGGGTAGTTTAATATAACATTACCGATGCCTGAATTGCCTTTTTAAAGGCTATTCACGCATATGTGGGGCTCTATCAGCATGATTTTGCTGATAGAGCCCCTTTAAATGATGTAAAGTACTGGACTTGTTGCAGGTGGTGAGAGGTCCTCTTTAAAATCTATATTGAACTATGACAAGGTCAGTGTTTTCTGTAGGTTTATTTTGGCTCACAAAGTAGCATGCTCTAGGTATAGAGATTCTCTGACTTTTCTCCATTAATGGCTTTTCAATCAAGCAAACATGCACAAGATGACACAAACTTAAAGAAACCACTAGAAGCACTTAAAAAAAAATGGCATAAAAAGTGATTCAAACACATATGTGCCTTTTTTACATTGCGTTTAAACTTGCCAAAGGGAAGGGGAAAGTGATAAAATAACACAACAAGCATCAGTTACCTGTTAAATACCCTGCCGCTCCAAAGAGCGAATGGAAAACGTGGACGATTTAGGCCCCATGTAAAGAAATGCATCTGGTATTTTTCCCTGCAAGTTTTTCAGTGTGATTTCGTAGGGTTTTCCTTTGCGGACTTTTGAAGCCTATTATACCTATACGGAAAACATCAGCATTTCCGCAGGTATAACCGACACGCTAAGATTTTCAAAAAGAGTTTTGTTTGTTTTTTTGGGAACTCTGCTTTTCCGCGGTGAGGAGCGGAATAACAGCATCGCTTCTGCCACTGCTGGCTTCATGCAGGGCAGGAGCGTAGCGATGTTGCAGGCATCTGTGCCGGCGTCTGTGCAGGCGTCTACACTCCCTGGCATCCCCCTCTCTATTACAGCGGATGCCGGGTCTGTATTCACATATGCAAAGCCAAGCGGCGAGATGCCGTTGGCCCTGCGTGCACGCTCATAGACCAGTCTAGCCTTCACAATGCGAATACAGACCCGGCATCCGCTGTAATAGAGAGAGGCGGATGCCGGGTCTGTATTGGCATTGTGAAGGCTAGACTGGTCTATGAGCGTGCACGCAGGGCCAGCGGCATATCGCCGCTGGCTTTGCATATGTAACCCCACCCACCAATGACGCAACAAAGCTGGAAGAATTTACAGCAACGAAGACTGGTGAGTATGCGATGTGGGAATACCCCTTTAAAGGGGTTTTTACTACCCAGCTGTTCTCAGCAGCTGATACACAGAGAATGGTGCAGGAACCAGACAGCTCGGATCTAAATTCAGGTGTCTGTTTCCTGCTCCATGCTGTGTATTAGCTGTCAAGACCAAGTTATCGATGAGAGTTCCAGATGTCGTACCCCAACCAATGTGATATTGACGGTGTATCCTCAGGATTGGTCACCAGTATTTTCAACCTGAAAAGCCCCATTAACAGGTAAATTAGGTTTATTATTTTACCACATTTCTTCCCAGCTGTAACAGTGTTGCAGAGGAAATATAGCTTTGAAAACAAGTTGGGTGCAAGGAGATTATCCTGCTATGCGGCTTCTCCCTGCCCTGCATAGCTGGACAGACAAGTCTTTCCCTATTTACATATAGGAAGAAACCTGCCAATTAATCTAGGGAGACGCCGTACACCGGGACACCAAGTTCCTAGCTTTCCAAGCAAAGATTTTCTGTGAAATGATGCAGCACTTTAGGAGTAAAACAATATAACTCATCAGTGACTGTAGAATTTTCACACTGCTCGGGTTTACCAGCATTTATAGGGGTTATCCAGTTTTTACAGATATGGGCCACATAACAGGATACAGAAATACCAAACACTAATAAGCACTGCACTGTTTCACTTCAGCACTGCTTATCTGATTTATTTTCAAAACATTGACCACAGCTGTGACATTTTGTTTACAAGTTCACCTCCTCCCTTTGAGCAGTTCACCTCCTCCCTTTGAGCAGTTCACCTCCTCCCTTTGAGCAGTTCAGCCAGCAAACAAAACATCACAGCAGCACATGACCTCTTTGCTCCTTGAAGCACCTCATGGGAGTGATTTATTGCCTGATGAAATATGCAGAGGACAGAAACACTGCACGAGACACAAAATGGACCCTGTAAAAGGGAGGAAATTTGCACATAGGGGGAGAGTGGAGAAGAGAGGCGTACTCAGAGTGAGAACAGGCAGGTGATTTATGGGAAATATAGTTTGGCCACAGATTCACTGCATATAAATAGAATTGAGGGGATATCGTCACTCCATAGGGAGAGAACCACCATTTAGGTGTGTGGAGTCTTATTAGTCCATGAGTGCTCCACTGTGCAAAGGAACATGGGAAGAATATGCAAATCTGACTTCCATGATGTAATTAGGAAGCCAGTGCCTCAAGTATGCACACCAATAGAGGGCGCTCACTGAGGATGTGCAAGTCTATCTTCCATGATGTAATTAGGAAGGCAGTGTACCTGGTAAAATCCCAACATCATTGCAAACAAAGGCCTCTGAGAAGGTCGGCATGATGTTAAAGGGAGCGCCCTCTATTGGTTTGCTTGACTGAGACTCTGTCTTCCTAATTACATCATGGAAGATAGACTTGCACATTCTCAGTGAGCACCCTCTATTGGTGTGCATTCTTGAGGCACTGGCTTCTTAATTACATCATGGAAGTCAGATATGCATATTCTTCCCTTGCATATAAATAGTGATACAAAGAGCAGCAGGTAAAATAAAGCCAGTCAAAGTGCACACAAGGAAACAGTGAGGATGTATTAATCTTGAAACCTGGATAACCCAGTGTTACATGCAAGTCTACAGGATTTTTCACATGTTCATTAAACTTTTTACCTTTATATTAATTTCTGGGTTTAGTGCCCTTTTACAAATACCCCAAGAATGTCTGGTGTATATATAATGTTAATTATATACCTAATGACCTAGGCTTAAAATTGTAATTTACCGAGAAATACATTTTTGTTAGGGTCCATTCACATCACATTATTTTGTCCTCTCTGACCAATCTTGTTTTGTTTATATGGGGAAAAATTAGACCATTGATGTGTTTTATAGTTGATGCGTGATGGATGCAAACTGACTGTACATCTGGCAGCATCCATAAATTTTTTGACTTCTTCCTCATGCGACAAGCACTGTACCCCTGCCAAGTCTTTCCCTCCTGCAAGCAAGCATCCAGGAGTTTTTCAACTATAAGACAAGTGTTGAGGGCGCACCAGGCCTTATGGTATTTGGGGCCCCTCAGCCAGCCCAAAACAACTGGGACAGTCCTGCATTTCAGGTGCTGTCCCTCAGTTCCAGGCAGCTGATTTTAGCTCGTCTCCATTATTCAGCCTTCAGATCATATCAGCAGCACAGAAGCGCAATGAGCCCCGGGTCACGGATATAATTGCGATCAGGGCCTGTAGGAATAGGGTTAGAGGAGTACATAGAAATATTGGTGACTGAGGGGCAGAGGAGTCTAACGCGAGGGCTAGTTGTGCCCACAGCTTCTCCTTCATTTATCAAGCATTAAGCAGGTAGTGGAGAGCAGCTACAACAGGGTTATGTCCCACAGGTATGTGAAAAACTCCTCCCCTTCTTCCTCTACTTGACTTAATTGTAAAAAGGTTCCTTTATGTAAAAAAAAAAAAAAAAAAAAGATGTTTTTACTATTAAAACAGATCTATTAAATGTATACCAACAACGTGTTGTGAATGGACCTTTACATGGTAAAAACAGTGTCCAGGAATTGGACAACTCACAAAGGAGGATGGGGAAAGTGTAAAAATACAAAAAAAAAACCCCCAAAAAAACACACGTTCACCTGTGTATGACGTGGCTTCACTGCTGGAAGTCCTGTGCCGCACGGCTGCAGTAAAGGACTCGGTGACATATGCGAGTGACGTCACTGGTTCCTTTACACCCAAATGCGACACTGGACTTCCAAAACTAAAGACACTGCACAAGCATGAACGAACAGCTTTGGCGGATACCAGAGAGCAGTGGACAGGTGAGTTTTTTTTTTCTTAATGTTACACCTTCCCCAATTCATTCTTTACATGACTTTGCCGATTATTCCCAAATAAAAAAGTAAGGCCCAACACCACAAGCATTCTCACATTAAGACTGATATAATCTAAGACTACATACATTTAGCAAAGTGTACAGGCATACTAAAAGCATCAGAGCCCAAAGCAGCCAGAAGGATGAATCTCTGAAGATTTACCTTGTAGGATGGGGATCTTCTAGAATGATGGACAGCTCACACACCTAGACTAGAAGTTAACAAGATATTCAACAAAATTATTTGATGGGAGAACTACTGGGATGGTTGTGGCACATCTGTTCTTGTTTTAGGAACAAAGGGGAAAAATAGCAAGTAAATGTTTGTTCTTCTGAAGATGTGTACACATTTAGGCTGTTATCTACGCTGATGGGGAACCGGGTGAATAGGAATTTTTGCACAACATGTGCAGTGCACAGTCTGCTACATAGACAACTGAGGCAGATCCTAAAGGAGCACAAACAAGCTGCGACACTTGCATGGATTTTTGTAACTGGAAGTACCATACAGTCCAGTCAAACTCTTTGTAGGAATACAAAACCTAGGAATGTATGTTGCTAGTAGACAAGAAGTATTGCGGCCTGAGGGGTTGGGATTAAATTAATTTCTCAACATTATTGTAACATCCTCTGATGGATCAGAACAGAGAACATTAAAATGTAACCAACCTTAAAGAGGATCTTTTATCACCTATCTCAAGTCCAACTCTCTGCATCACCTAATAGGGGCTGCATCACTGATTCCTGCAGATGGAATTTTTTCTGGTTTTTATGTATTATTACGATGTGCTACTTAGGCTCTTTATAGTCAGGTGGGCGGTGACAAGCAAAGTATGTGATTCAGAGCTCCACATCTTCACAGTGTCAGAGTTCCTGCCTTTTGAATGCTCCTACCTACCTGATACAGAGCCTAAAAACAGCATAACAGGCAGTGGGCTAGAGGAAAAACCCTGTACAGAAACTATTAACAGATCCTTAGAATTTAAATTGGTGGAGGTAGTGAAAGGTCCTCTTTAAGGCCGGGGCCCCACGGACCAGAAACGCCACAAAATCGCGATGTTGTACAGTGCAGGCAAAGTGGATGGGATTCATGCGAATCCCATCCCCACTTTGCAGAAAAGATCGCAGCACGGACACGCTGCGATTTGAAAAAGCCATTGCGGCTTTGCAAATTGTAGCATGTCAATTATATCTACGGAAACGCCGGCGGCTTTCCCGTAGATATAATGTTAAGAAAGTCCACAGAGGAAAACTGTGAACTTTCTCTTAAAAGCGAAGCAAATACATATCACGTTATCCTCTGTGGTTTTTCTTCCCTTATTAAATCTATAAGGAAAAAAAGCGATGTACTGCGTTTTTTGCAATGTGTGGATGGAATTAACCATTCACTCTGCTGGTAATGTGAAATAGAGCTATTTTTTTCTGCTCACTTTCTGCCTAAGGCCCCATATAGTGTTCCGTATCACTTTGCATAAAGTTCGCAGAGCTTTCCTCTGTGGAATTTCTATTTCAATTATACCTATAGGGAAACTGCTGTTGTTTCCGTAGGTATAACCGACATGCTGAGAATTCCAAAACCGCAACAGTTCTGGAAAACACAGCTTACCCAAAGCACGTATTTTACCGCAAAGTGGGGATGGGATTTGCTAGATTTCTGCAGCGTTTCCGCCATGGGCAAACCCATGGCATTTACGCCACTTGGGTGACTGGTCTAAAGGAAGTTCTTATACTTCTACCTTCTACTCAATCCACTACTCACTTTGGCTTAAAAAAAAAAACCACAGCAAAATCTGCAAGAGAAAATGCTGCGTTTCCGCAATGTGGGATTTCAGTCTTAGGGCTCGTTCGCATCTGCGCCCGGGACTCGGTTCTGCAGGTTTCCGTTTCCTGCACAAAACTGGGCACACAGAAACCTGCCGGCACCTTTCAAACCTATTCATTTGAATAGGTTTGAAAAGTGTCCAGCCGTGAGCGCCGGTGAGTGTTTTATGCTCTCCGCAGTGAAACAGTTTTTTTTTAACCAGACACAGAGCCGGACATGCAGTAAAAAAAAAAAAAAAACTGTTTCGCCGCGGAGAGCTCAACATGCTCACCGGCGCTCAAGGCCGGACTCGGCATGACAGGTTTCCGTCTTTTGCCGGCAGAAGATGGAAACCTGATACGGAGACCCGAACGCTGGTGTGAACCCAGCGTTAGAGGTCAGGTCACTATAGACAGTTATTCCCTACCAGGAGGATTGAGCTACCGCTATAGTCCAAGTGAATGCAACCTTGTGCACTGCAAAGAGTGGCAGTGGAGACAGATCCCTAATAGTGATGCAGTGCGGTAAACATTTCCGTTGAGGGTCCGGTCAAACAGAGAGCTCCAGGAATTCTCCATAGTGGAGATGGTGATGGTCCAGAGTGGTAAGACCTCTACCCATCTGATACTTATTCACTATTTTGCAGGCTCTCTCATTCAAAAATAGGTGATTGGTTGTGGTATACTTCTTTTACCAAAACCTATACCCATACATGTTCTTGTAGGTCTGATTAGTGGAATAATGAACTTATTCAGTCTTACTTTTGAGAAATTCAGCTTTTATACCCTATGAAAATGATTTATATATTAGATTCAGGTTGGAGCCATATTCTTTTTAGCCCGATGTCCATGGGATGATGTCCATCTGTTTAGAGAGTGGCACTAGGTGGTGCCCACAAAAGAAAATGGGTGCTCTGGTAAGTGTGTCCATGGGCTAAATGCAAATAGCTCATTTACATATGGGGTAAAGACTGAATTTCAAGACAGATCACAAAACAAGTAACATATATTCACAAAGCAACTAACCATTCCTACAACAGGATGCAAGTGGTTTAGAAATAATTTGGTGGTAGACTCTGGTTAGGGTGGACGCAATAGTAATGAGCCAAGAACCCGTGTGTCCATCACATGACCATGGACAGATATTTATCCACTGGAAGTAAGCAGAATGAATGACCGCAAACAGATCTAGAAAACTGTGAGGCATTGATACAGAAAGTATATTGGAAAACGGTATAACTTTTCATAGACAATCCCTTTCTTAACATACATGAAAGCTATGATGCACCCATTGTACAATAAACTGTACTGATCTGATCATGGACAGGTCAGATTTCTTTTTTTTTTTTTTTTTTTTTTTTTTTAAATGTAGATTGTGAGCCCCACATAGAGCTCACAATGTACATTTTTCCCTATCAGTATGTCTTTTTTTGGAATATGGGACGGAAATCCATGCAAACACGGGGAGAACATACAAACTCCTTGCAGATGGTTTTATGCCCTTGGCGGGATTTGAACACCAGGACTCCAGCGCTGCAAGGCTGCAGTGCTAACCACTGAGCCACCGTGTGGCCCCTTTGGACAGGTCAGATTTCTGTCAAAATTATCAAGAAACAAAAAATTATTCTTGGGAACATGGCATGGGAAAAAATGTTTCATTGCTACGATCATAAAAACCAGGACCCCAAAAGAGCTCAGGGATGGGACACTTACCTCCATCAACAGGATAAACCCTTTCATCTTTGCTCATAACAAAAGTCCTATTTACATGACTCTTATCAGGCCAATCACAAAGAACAGATACAGGAAGGCTTGTTCCTAATAAATGGCCCATTTAAGGCTAGGGCTTCATGGCAACTTTGCCCACCACTCTTGTTGTGCAACCAAGGATTGTCAAGTTGACCCGTGACTCCTGGTGTACCATGACTTTGTATTAAACGCTGTGCAACATATTTACTAATAGAAGTCAAGCTCACAGTGTTTGGTTGCGCAATAAATATTAGTCTTAGCCTAAATATCTTCCCTCAGGTTACAACTGAGCAAATGCTCGCAGCCAGCTGAACTCATCTTTAAGGATGGCCATGTACGTTACATTTTGGACATGTGTCGTGTGGATGCAACTGATAAACTATCAACATTAGTGTGATAAGGGATAAGTATCTAAAGGGCCACCCCTTTAACAAGATGAAGAGCGCTCATTTACTATATACATCCACCTATATCTGTAAGGATGAACCCCTATGTCCCTGCAGAGATGCAGGAGCAAGTAACTGGCTGGCAGAACAAAGATATACAGTATACAGAGAGCTGAATGAGCACTGTGTATACACCTGTGGGGGCTTCCATGATGCAGCTTCCCATTCAGCCTGGCGGTCACGACATCCACTGGGGTATTGGTAAGAGATGGTAAAGGGCCCAGATCACATGTTCATGTTAGGAAGGCCCAGTCCTGATGTGGTTAATATTACAAACAAGCAAAAAAACAAACAGATGTTCCAAACGCTTAAGTATGCTTTAAGGTCTATGTCACATAGGAACAAGAGTAGACAGCAGCTTCTTGGCTAGTGACTCTCCCAGTTTTATTTCCCATATGTACACGCAGATGTATAACTCTACATTCTGCATTAAAATCACTTTTCAGGGCCCTCATTGGATGAAGTGACAGAGGATTAGCTGCCATGGACTTGTGGCTAATCTGTGACGTCATACAGTGACAGTAACTTGCCATTTTCAAGATGCAGCATGTCAATCTATGCTGCGGGTCTTCGCCCAATTGGCAACAATTACCCTGTAAAATCCACTGCATAAACCAACCCATTGGTATTTTTTTGCCACAGCAGTCCTGATTGGTGGCAAGAACATGCTTTCTGTGTGGACACAGCCTTGTATTATTCAGGTGGTCTGCTTTTTAAAAAAATATATTTCTCAGTCACTGGGTAGACCCACCCACACGACTGGTAAGTTCAGGCTCAAAGGATCTAGCGAATCCCATCCACATATTACGGGGAAAAATACGCGCAGCAGACACGATGCAATTTCCAAAACCATTGCAGTGCTGGAAATCTCAGCATGTTAATTATATCTACAGAAACGCTGTCAGTTTCCCTAAAAATTGAAGCAGAACGCTGTTGTCATGCCCCGGGGTAGGGGTGGGGGTGGGCACACTTATCAGGACCCGGGCCTTCAGATTTCTACAGGCAAAAGGAGGACAGAAAATTATTTTTTTAAAAAGTTTGAGACTGCATTATGGCCAAGTATGAACGCCGTTGAATTGGGAAGGTGAATATGATCTTGTATCTGTAAAGTTGGCTTTAAAAATTTACAACAGCTTTTTGAGTAACCCCTTCACGGCTGACCTAAAAAGTTGTAAAAGTCACTAATTTCTGCCCGTGACCTGTGGGTTGCCACTGATGGGATGCAGATCTGCTGCTTAGCATGAAGCATGAATGACGTGAACTACAGCAGGCTTCAATGGCCAGAAGAAATGCAATATGAGAAATCAACTATTACACCTGTATCTGGGGTCTGTCATCTACCAATCTTGCCGATCTGCAGATAACGGACTTTTTGCAAAAATCTAAAACGCATGGACGTGTTTCAAGGAATGAAAGATCTGATGCGGCTATTTCAGCTACGGAAATATTTTTTTTGCCTTATACCAGAACATGTTCTGTAAAAACTGCACCCGTATGCTTCTCCATCTCAGGACTGCCCACCTGACAGATTGCTAACTTAGCGCACTGGGTGTACCAATTATTCAGGAATCTCAGAATCAGTGGAGCGCCACCTACTGAAGGATGTAAGAAGATGGAGCTAGCGAAGGTGGTGAAAGGTCTTTAGTGCCCAAGTGAGATAATTACAGTGAAAAAATATCCATGGTATATACTGCACAACTTCTGGCAAAATCTGCAAATCAAACTAGGTGCTTATTCACACGACAGGGCTTGATGGTCACGTGCTAGCCATTTTTTAGTACAACCAGCACATATCCCATAGATAACCTACTCATACGACAGTTTTTCAATGGTCCATGTGACCGATCAATTAAACGAAATATAACAACATGTAATTTCTTGGGACTCAAGCCTATAAGGTATCAGTGAAAACAGATTACTCTCAGACTTGTGTGAATGAACACTAACATCCTGTGGATCTAAGGCCTGCACCACATGGCCATTTCTGTGCAGCAATTTCCAGCTGGACATGGATGAGATTATCACTTCCATCCTGTGTAGACATAACCCTTACACATGTCTATGAGGATCAAGAAGGGAAAGGGATGTGGATGAGGGAGGCCATGACTGGGAACACGCGTTTGTGACTGTACCACTCTACCATTCAGCAGTACTGGCATGAATTTCTGCAATACGCATGTGCACATACTCTGAGCGTGCTCGCACAGATTTTTTTTTTTCTTGCAGCGGTGGAAATAGTATGTTTATTAAGCCCATTGACGGCCTCAGGGCGATTTTTGTAAAGAGGTTACCTGAAACTTATTCTTCAGCAATGTGGCTTTTAAACCTGCAGCGGAAAAGTCTGTAGCTGTAGAAATGGTAACATAGAAAACCATTGAATGCAAGATTTTGGCATAGAATATGCAAATTCCACCAGGCCGTTGCTAGTCATTCCCATTGTATGGCCTTTACTGCAGTTTTCTATATACGTACAGATGTAGCAGAGTTAACCCAAACTTCTGGACCGTGTTCTCTTATTACAAAGGCAAACAATGCAAAGTTATTGAAAATGTTTTTTCTATTACTTAATTGTTTTGTCATATTCTGTGATAAGATACCACACTGTCACAGTTTAACCAATTGCAGAAGTTAAAGGGATCCTATCATACAAACGCTTTTTTTTTTTTTTTTCATGAGTAACACGTTGGAATAGCCTTAAGAAAGACTATTCTTCTCCTACCTTTCGTTGTCTTCTCCGTACCGCCGTTCGCCTGAAATCCTGGTTTTTGTCAGTATGCAAATGAGTTCTGTCTGCCCGAGGCCTAGAAGTCTGAAACCTGAGCTGGATGAAGAGGACGTTGCTGTCGAAGATGGAGGCGGCGCTGGAGAGAGTTCACTCGCAGCATTGGGGACGCTCCTAGTGCTGTTTAAACGCTGGGGCCTGCCCCCAGTGCTGAAAGAGAACTCATTTGCATACCGACAAAAAACGGGATTTCAGGCAAACGGTGGCACGAAGAAAACAATGAAAGGTAGGAGAAGACTAGCCTTTCTTAAGGCAATTCCGACGTGTTACTCATGAAAAAAAGCATTTGTATGATAGGATCCCTTTAAGGTTAACCCTGCTACATCTCTATATGCAGCTCTAGTCTCAGTTTCTGGTGCTCAATGACCATCCTGTGGTGGTTGCTGAGGCCAGTGACTGGCTAAAGTGGCCATATGGAAGTCCACTGGCATCATCACTGGAAACAGTGACTGTCAAAGACCACCTAAGGCCTCACTCACATCTGCGTCGGTAATCCGTTCGGGGGAGTGCACATGGGCACCCCCCCGAACGGACTACCGAACACTTTTGCAAAAGCGGTGTGCAGTGAAAGCACACGGATCCCCATAGATTATAATGTAAATATAAAGTAAATTGAGAAGTACTTTCCAGTCTGCATGTTCCGTGCGGAAAGCACGCAGACCCATTATAGTCTATGGGGTCCGTGTGCTTTCACTGCACACCGCTTGCAAAAGCGTTTGTTAGTCCATTTGGGGGGGTCCCTATGCGGACTCCCCTGAATGGATTACTGACACAGATGTGAACGAGGTTGGATCAGAAAGGAGATAAGTAGAAACACTTTTACTGCATTCTTTGACTTTTTATTTCCAGCAAATCCATTAAGGCTAGGTTCACACTTATGCCTGGTATATGTCTGCGGACAATCCGTATTTAAAAAAAACCAACAAAAATGAAATGGTCAAAACATGGATTAAGGCTAAAGGTCCGCATAGCAGACCACAGAACTGTCTGCTTCCATTATACCTGTAGGGAAACCGCTGGCATTTCCGTGGGTATAATTCACATGCTGGGATGTCCAAAGCCACAGCAGTTTTGGAAATCTCAGCATGTCCACTGCGCATATTTTTCGCTAGAATCCCATCAACTTTGCAGCGACTGAAAAACGCCGTGATAGTTTCCGCCGCAGCCAACCCGCGGCATTTATGCCTTGTGGGGCTCTGACCTAAAACTGTTACACAGCGCATACCATAGTAAAAAAAAAAAAAAAAAAAAAAAAACTTTCCGTTTGTGTCCGTTTTGGAATGAAGAGGGAAAACTGGATTACAAAATGGACACAGACTGCTATCTGTTTGTAAAAAGATAAAATGGGGAGAGACACTGAGCGCCAATATAGTGTAGTAAATACAAACACTCTTGGCGATGATATGTGATTGGTCTCTTACCTATTGATGTTGTGAAATAGTCACAACATCATATGAGCATATAAAAGGTATTATAGCAGCAGCTCTTTCCCTTACGCTAAGGGAACAGCGTGATGTAATGACAGGCGATTCCTCAGGCAAGCCCTACAGGAGTGGAGGGATAGGGAGTAAGCACGCACACCAAAGTATGATTTTGAACAGTTTATTAAACACAACGCGTTTTGGGCACCTGCCCTTTCTCAAGTGTGATACAAACTGTGTAACAGTGAATACCAGTATGTTGCTCCACAAACTGCTACACTACACAGTTTGTATCACACTTGAGAAAGGGCAGGTGCCCGAAACGCGTTGTGTTTAATAAACTGTTCAAGATCATACTTTGGTGTGCGTGCTTACTCCCTATCCCTCTACTCCTATCGGGCTTGCCTGAAGAATCACCTATCATTACTATCTGTTTGTGTCCGTCTTCCATAGACCACAATGGATTTGTTGCGGTCCATCGTGTATCACTATTTTTTGGACATACTGCAAGGCCGACTTCTGTCTCCATCCAAAAGAGCGGATACTAACGAACACCTTATAAAACCTATTGAAATCAATAGGTTTTAGAACAAATTGTTCAAAATCAGTTTTTGAGGTTACAAAAACTGATTTCATGCCGACACATCAACGCTGATGTAAACCCAGTCTTAGAAGGGCAGGCTGGGAATGTAATGGGTAAATTCATTAATCAGAAGGAACATTTAGTCACAAAATATACAGTAGAAATCCCAAACTGAATGACAACTTCTGCCCATTTAGTTACATTTCCGTAAGAAACAACTTTTCCTTCAAGGTTGAACTGGGGTTTGGTATAGAATATTATCACCTACCTATTAATACTCACCTATCAAACCCCCTGCTGACTGTGCAGCGTCTACACACACGACTACTGAGGCCAATGACAGTAGACAGACATGTCAACCCCACAGCAGTCAAAGACCATCGGAGCTGGAATAGCGGGGATATCGATAGGCGAGTTACGGTTATTTTATGCAATGCCGCACCACCATTTGGCCTGTTTTTGGAGGATCCAAAAACAATCTTTTTAAAAGGACAATAACTAAGGAAACCGATTGTGGTTGGTTTACATGCGTACCCTGACCCTTGGATTGATTCAGGTCTTGGTGGCGTTTTGCGGCCACTAAATGGATTTTTCGTACTGATGACCTATCCACAGGAATTGTCACCAGTCTCTGACCTGTTGGGGAAGGAGGGAGGGGGTCTGAAACCTGGACCTGCACAGATCAGCTGTTTCGACAGCCTTCAGAACTGCTGATCCATTATATGTAGTAATGTATGTATGTTACAATAGCAGTGTATGTTGTAATAGGAGTGGAGTTACATTCCCCAAAAGAAGCAGTACAAAAAAAAAAAAATATAAAAATCCATTTGGGGCCAATATTATAAATTTGATATCTATATCTATCACACCTCCAATGTGAAAGTCAGCGGCCCAGGGATCGAATCCAACTGACCAAAGGCAACGGCCTGGAATTGGTGAGGGCTTCTTTCAGGTGCTCCAGTTTCCGCCCACACCCCAAACACATACTGATGGGTAAAAAGGAATTTATACGTCAAGTCCTAACAGCGACGCTTAGCGGTGATGACAATCTATGTACAGCGCTGCGGAATATGTTAGCACCATATAACCTGAAGACGTGAGGTACCATAGGGTGGGATATAGCATGTAGAACTGGCAGACCCCTGAGGCTTTGTATACACAGAGGTACCATAGGGTGGGATATAGCATGTAGGAGACCTGGCAGACCCCTGAGGCTTTGTATACACAGAGGTACCATAGGGTGGGATATAGCATGTAGACCTGGCAGACCCCTGAGGCTTTGTATACACAGAGGTACCATAGGGTGGGATATAGCATGTAGGAGACCTGGCAGACCCCTGAGGCTTTGTATACACAGAGGTACCATAGGGTGGGATATAGCATGTAGACCTGGCAGACCCCTGAGGCTTTGTATACACAGAGGTACCATAGGGTGGGATATAGCATGTAGGAGGACTGGCAGACCCCTGAGGCTTTGTATACACAGAGGTACCATAGGGTGGGATATAGCATGTAGGAGGACTGGCAGACCCCTGAGGCTTTGTATACACAGAGGTACCATAGGGTGGGATATAGCATGTAGGAGACCTGGCAGACCCCTGAGGCTTTGTATACACAGAGGTACCATAGGGTGGGATATAGCATGTAGACCTGGCAGACCCCTGAGGCTTTGTATACACAGAGGTACCATAGGGTGGGATATAGCATGTAGGAGACCTGGCAGACCCCTGAGGCTTTGTATACACAGAGGTACCATAGGGTGGGATATAGCATGTAGGAGGACTGGCAGACCCCTGAGGCTTTGTATACACAGACATAATACACAGGCTATGAAGCCTTCCTCTCTGTACGGCAGGCTCCTTCTTCTGCTCAGGCTCCATAGACACTATGGCGGGTTCTGCACCGACACAAGAGATCACAAGCTGAAGAGCAATCACCGGGCAGATCCGCAAGTGGCGTCACCAGCCGCCATCCATTGTGGATGCTATGCGGCAGTCTAGGCAGGAGAGCTCGGCCCCTCCTCTTGGAGTATGGCTAACTCAGCTTGGGCCTGGAGGATGGAGCCGAGTGTACAGGCAGCCAGCTCTCCGCCATCCTCCATCACACCGCCCCGCTCACCAGCACAGTCCGGAGACGTGACGGCTGTCTAGAGATGGAGGAAGGCGGAAACTGCTTCCTAGCCCAGGAGCACAAGGCGAGCGCCGGAGAAGAAGTCACTACATAACGACAAGGAGCGAACACATTGCCCGGTACTGAGTGTGCGCCGCAGCCCGTCCTTCACTTACCATTAGCTCAATGGTTTTATCCTCTATGACTGAGTCAGGCTCCATGATCTCAAACACCGAAGCAGATCGTCTCCCCTTCCCCCCACCCCGAGAAACGCAGCAAAAGCAGGCGGAAGCTCGACGCACGGACGTAATGACGTACGCATCACGTGACCGTAAATAGCAAGGTGGACGGTGCGGGTTTTGTTGCTAGGGGGTTTGTGGTGGAATAGAGTGACTGCAGGAAGCTTTCTATGGACAGACTGGAGCGACTCAACTGCCAGAGTCAGACTACTGGAGGATGGAGGCATGACGTGCAAGATGGTGACAGACGTGCAGACATTACTATGGCGCCTGACAGCAAGATACAGTGGGAATATTACAGCAAGAGTATATAGTATAGTAGTATATAATACTATGGCACCTGATAGCAAGATAGTGGTAATATTACAGCAAGAGTATAGTAATAGAATACTACAAATACTAATATATAATACTATGGCGCCTGACAGCAAGATAGTGGGAATATTACAGTAATAGTAAAGTAATATAAGTATACAAATGGTGATATATAATAGTAATATATGATACTATGGCACCTGACAGCAAGATACATTGATAATATTACAGTAATAGTAAAGTAATATAAGTATACAAATGGTAATATATAATAGTAATATATAATACTATGGCGCCTGACAGCAAGATACAGTGGCAATATTACAGTAATAGTAAAGTAATATAATAATACATATAGTAGTATATAATACTATGGCGCCTGACAGCAAGATACATTGATAATATTACAGCTATAGTATAGTAATATAATAATACATATAGTAGTATATAATACTATGGCACCTGATAGCAAGATAGTGGGAATATTACAGCAAGAGTATAGTAATATAATAATACAAATAGTAATATATAATACTATGGTGCCTGACAGCAAGATACAGTGGCAATATTACAGTAATAGTAAAGTAATATAAGTATACAAATGGTAATATATAATAGTAATATATAATACTATGGCACCTGATAGCAAGATAGTGGGAATATTACAGAAAGAGTATAGTAATATAATAATAATACAAATAGTAATATATAATACTATGGCACCTGACAGCAAGATACAGTGGTAATATTACAGCAAGAGTATAGTAATATAATAATACAAATAGTAATATATATAATATTATGGCACCTGACAGCAAGATACAGTGGCAATATTACAGAAAAGAGTATAGTAATATAATAATAATACAAATAGTAATATATAATACTATGGCACCTGACAGCAAGATACAGTGGTAATATTATAGTAATAGTATAGTTATATAATAATACAAATAGTAATATATAATACTATGGCACCTGACAGAAAGATAGTAGTAATATTATAGTAATAGTATAATAATACAAATAACAATATAGAATAGTAATATATAATACTAAGGCACTTGATAGCAAGATGAAGTGGTAATATAACAGTAAGAGTATAGTAATATAATAATACAAATAGTAATATAATAGTAAAACAGTGATATAATGTAATGGTTTTATATACCGTATTTTTCGGACTATAAGACGCACCCAGGTTTTAGAGGAGGAAAATAGGGAAAAAAAATTTTGAAGCAAAAAATGGTAAAATATTTAATATATGGGAGTTGTAGTTTTGCAACAGCTGCAAGGCCACATTGACAGGTGACCCTGCAGCTGTACGGGGACGCATAGAGTGTTTTTTTTTTGTGGGGCCAGCTGTACTTTTTAGTTATACCATTTTGGGGAATATCTATTGCTTAGATCACCTTGTATTGAAAAAAACCCCGGTGGTTTATGATATATACATATATATATATATATATATATATATATATATATATATATATATATATATATTTATTTTTTTCTAGGGACAGGAGGTGATTTAGAACTTTTATTTATGTTTTTAAAGCTTTTTTTTTTTTTTTTACTATTTTATTCCCCCCCGGGGGCTTGAACCTGCAGTCACTTGATTGCAAGTCCCATAGACGGCAATACAACTGGTCATAGAGACCAGCCGCAAATACTAATACAGCAGTGACAGGCCTGGGAGCCTCATTAGGCTCCCGGCTGTCACCCGAACAGGTCGGCTCCTGCGATATCGCCGCGCAGGAGCCGGCCTGCAACTCTACAGGTACGGGGCCGGTGGGGACCGGCCCTGGGGGAGAAGGGGCCGCTGATACTGACCCGGCATCCGCTGTACTAGAGAGGCGGATGCCGGGGAGGGATAGACGCCATCACAGGTGCCGGGGCCTGAGACATCGCTGCGCTCCACTGTCCTGCCTGAAGCCAGCGGCGGGGGGACGGAGGAGCGGAATAGCATCACTCCTTCCGCTGCTGGCTTCATGCAAGGCAGAGGAACGCAGCGATGTCTCAGGCCCCGGCGTCTATCCCTTTCCGGCTTCCGCCTCTCTATTACAGCGGATGCCAGGCGCCACATTTGGACTATAAGACGCACCCTTCTTTTCCCCCCAAATTTGGGGGAAAAAAAGTGCGTCTTATAGTCCGAAAAATACGGTATATAAAACTCAGATCCTGTAGTAGTCTGCTCTATACAAATCCACAGTTCTCGCCCGATTTGGGTGAAATTTGGCACGCCCCCTCTCCACGCACAGGAGCAGAATACTGCGCATATTACATCTTTCTAGCGTCCCCCCATCATGAAATTTGGGCCCCCGAAGTTAGGCCCTATACATATAATGGGGAAATGTGATATCTGTATTATACAGGAGCTTTCATCACTGAAGCTGCTGAGGTAAAGTGAAAGCTGAGCTCTGATTGGTTGCTATGGGCAAATCCACAAGTCTGCCTGTGAGGCGGCTCCTTCAGGTCCTAGTAATACTGTGATGGCCGCTCTGTATTACTATTCATCCTATTACATCTCTTATCAGTGTCAGGTCCTAGTAATACTGTGAGGGCTGCTCTGTATTACTATTCATCCTATTACATCTCTTATCAGTGTCAGGTCCTAGTAATACTGTGAGGGCTGCTCTGTATTACTATTCATCCTATTACATCTCTTATCAGTGTCAGATCCTAGTAATACTGTGAGGGCCGCTCTGTATTACTATTCATCCTATTACATCTCTTATCAGTGTCAGGACATAGTATTAATGTGAGGGCCGCTCTGTATTACTATTCATCCTATTACATCTCTTATCAGTGTCAGGTCCTAGTAATACTGTGAGGGCTGCTCTGTATTACTATTCATCCTATTACATCTCTTATCAGTGTCAGGGCCTAGTAATACTGTGATGGCTGCTCTGTATTACTATTCATCCTATTACATCTCTTATCAGTGTCAGGGCCTAGTAATACTGTGAGGGCCGCTCTGTATTACTATTCATCCTATTACATCTCTTATCAGTGTCAGGGCCTAGTAATACTGTGATGGCTGCTCTGTATTACTATTCATCCTATTACATCTCTTATCAGTGTCAGGTCCTAGTAATACTGTGAGGGCTGCTCTGTATTACTATTCATCCTATTACATCTCTTATCAGTGTCAGGACATAGTATTAATGTGAGGGCCGCTCTGTATTACTATTCATCCTATTACATCTCTTATCAGTGTCAGGTCCTAGTAATACTGTGATGGCCGCTCTGTATTACTATTCATCCTATTACATCTCTTATCAGTGTCAGGTCCTAGTAATACTGTGAGGGCTGCTCTGTATTACTATTCATCCTATTACATCTCTTATCAGTGTCAGGTCCTAGTAATACTGTGAGGGCTGCTCTGTATTACTATTCATCCTATTACATCTCTTATCAGTGTCAGGTCCTAGTAATACTGTGAGGGCCGCTCTGTATTACTATTCATCCTATTACATCTCTTATCAGTGTCAGGGCCTAGTAATACTGTGAGGGCCGCTCTGTATTACTATTCATCCTATTACATCTCTTATCAGTGTCAGGGCCTAGTAATACTGTGATGGCTGCTCTGTATTACTATTCATCCTATTACATCTCTTATCAGTGTCAGGGCCTAGTAATACTGTGAGGGCCGCTCTGTATTACTATTCATCCTATTACATCTCTTATCAGTGTCAGGGCCTAGTAATACTGTGATGGCTGCTCTGTATTACTATTCATCCTATTACATCTCTTATCAGTGTCAGGTCCTAGTAATACTGTGAGGGCTGCTCTGTATTACTATTCATCCTATTACATCTCTTATCAGTGTCAGGACATAGTATTAATGTGAGGGCCGCTCTGTATTACTATTCATCCTATTACATCTCTTATTAGTGTCAGGTCCTAGTAATACTGTGATGGCCGCTCTGTATTACTATTCATCCTATTACATCTCTTATCAGTGTCAGGTCCTAGTAATACTGTGAGGGCTGCTCTGTATTACTATTCATCCTATTACATCTCTTATCAGTGTCAGGGCCTAGTAATACTGTGAGGGCTGCTCTGTATTACTATTCATCCTATTACATCTCTTATCAGTGTCAGGTCCTAGTAATACTGTGAGGGCTGCTCTGTATTACTATTCATCCTATTACATCTCTTATCAGTGTCAGGTCCTAGTAATACTGTGAGGGCTGCTCTGTATTACTATTCATCCTATTACATCTCTTATCAGTGTCAGGGCCTAGTAATACTGTGAGGGCCGCTCTGTATTACTATTCATCCTATTACATCTCTTATCAGTGTCAGGGCCTAGTAATACTGTGATGGCTGCTCTATATTACTATTCATCCTATTACATCTCTTATCAGTGTCAGGGCCTAGTAATACTGTGAGGGCCGCTCTGTATTACTATTCATCCTATTACATCTCTTATCAGTGTCAGGTCCTAGTAATACTGTGATGGCTGCTCTGTATTACTATTCATCCTATTACATCTCTTATCAGTGTCAGGACATAGTAATACTGTGAGGGCTGCTCTGTATTACTATTCATCCTATTACATCTCTTATCAGTGTCAGGACAGAGTAATAATGTGAGGGCCGCTCTGTATTACTATTCATCCTATTACATCTCTTATCAGTGTCAGGTCCTAGTAATACTGTGAGGGCGCTCTGTATTACTATTCATCCTATTACATCTCTTATCAGTGTCAGGTCCTAGTAATACTGTGATGGCTGCTCTATATTACTATTCATCCTATTACATCTCTTATCAGTGTCAGGGCCTAGTAATACTGTGAGGGCCGCTCTGTATTACTATTCATCCTATTACATCTCTTATCAGTGTCAGGGCCTAGTAATACTGTGATGGCTGCTCTGTATTACTATTCATCCTATTACATCTCTTATCAGTGTCAGGACATAGTAATACTGTGAGGGCTGCTCTGTATTACTATTCATCCTATTACATCTCTTATCAGTGTCAGGACAGAGTAATAATGTGAGGGCCGCTCTGTATTACTATTCATCCTATTACATCTCTTATCAGTGTCAGGTCCTAGTAATACTGTGAGGGCGCTCTGTATTACTATTCATCCTATTACATCTCTTATCAGTGTCAGGTCCTAGTAATACTGTGAGGGCTGCTCTGTATTACTATTCATCCTATTACATCTCTTATCAGTGTCAGGTCCTAGTAATACTGTGAGGGCGGCTCTGTATTACTATTCATCCTATTACATCTCTTATCAGTGTCAGGTCCTAGTAATACTGTGAGGGCTGCTCTGTATTACTATTCATCCTATTACATCTCTTATCAGTGTCAGGTCCTAGTAATACTGTGAGGGCTGCTCTGTATTACTATTCATCCTATTACAACATCTCTTATCAGTGTCAGGGCCTAGTAATACTGTGAGGGCTGCTCTGTATTACTATTCATCCTATTACATCTCTTATCAGTGTCAGGTCCTAGTAATACTGTGAGGGCTGCTCTGTATTACTATTCATCCTATTACATCTCTTATCAGTGTCAGGTCCTAGTAATACTGTGAGGGCTGCTCTGTATTACTATTCATCCTATTACATCTCTTATCAGTGTCAGGTCCTAGTAATACTGTGAGGGCTGCTCTGTATTACTATTCATCCTATTACATCTCTTATCAGTGTCAGGACATAGTATTAATGTGAGGGCCGCTCTGTATTACTATTCATCCTATTACATCTCTTATTAGTGTCAGGTCCTAGTAATACTGTGATGGCCGCTCTGTATTACTATTCATCCTATTACATCTCTTATCAGTGTCAGGGCCTAGTAATACTGTGAGGGCTGCTCTGTATTACTATTCATCCTATTACATCTCTTATCAGTGTCAGGTCCTAGTAATACTGTGAGGGCTGCTCTGTATTACTATTCATCCTATTACATCTCTTATCAGTGTCAGGTCCTAGTAATACTGTGAGGGCTGCTCTGTATTACTATTCATCCTATTACATCTCTTATCAGTGTCAGGGCCTAGTAATACTGTGAGGGCCGCTCTGTATTACTATTCATCCTATTACATCTCTTATCAGTGTCAGGGCCTAGTAATACTGTGATGGCTGCTCTATATTACTATTCATCCTATTACATCTCTTATCAGTGTCAGGGCCTAGTAATACTGTGAGGGCCGCTCTGTATTACTATTCATCCTATTACATCTCTTATCAGTGTCAGGGCCTAGTAATACTGTGATGGCTGCTCTGTATTACTATTCATCCTATTACATCTCTTATCAGTGTCAGGACATAGTAATACTGTGAGGGCTGCTCTGTATTACTATTCATCCTATTACATCTCTTATCAGTGTCAGGACAGAGTAATAATGTGAGGGCCGCTCTGTATTACTATTCATCCTATTACATCTCTTATCAGTGTCAGGTCCTAGTAATACTGTGAGGGCGCTCTGTATTACTATTCATCCTATTACATCTCTTATCAGTGTCAGGTCCTAGTAATACTGTGATGGCTGCTCTATATTACTATTCATCCTATTACATCTCTTATCAGTGTCAGGGCCTAGTAATACTGTGAGGGCCGCTCTGTATTACTATTCATCCTATTACATCTCTTATCAGTGTCAGGGCCTAGTAATACTGTGATGGCTGCTCTGTATTACTATTCATCCTATTACATCTCTTATCAGTGTCAGGACATAGTAATACTGTGAGGGCTGCTCTGTATTACTATTCATCCTATTACATCTCTTATCAGTGTCAGGACAGAGTAATAATGTGAGGGCCGCTCTGTATTACTATTCATCCTATTACATCTCTTATCAGTGTCAGGTCCTAGTAATACTGTGAGGGCGCTCTGTATTACTATTCATCCTATTACATCTCTTATCAGTGTCAGGTCCTAGTAATACTGTGAGGGCGGCTCTGTATTACTATTCATCCTATTACATCTCTTATCAGTGTCAGGTCCTAGTAATACTGTGAGGGCGGCTCTGTATTACTATTCATCCTATTACATCTCTTATCAGTGTCAGGTCCTAGTAATACTGTGAGGGCTGCTCTGTATTACTATTCATCCTATTACATCTCTTATCAGTGTCAGGTCCTAGTAATACTGTGAGGGCTGCTCTGTATTACTATTCATCCTATTACAACATCTCTTATCAGTGTCAGGGCCTAGTAATACTGTGAGGGCTGCTCTGTATTACTATTCATCCTATTACATCTCTTATCAGTGTCAGGTCCTAGTAATACTGTGAGGGCTGCTCTGTATTACTATTCATCCTATTACATCTCTTATCAGTGTCAGGTCCTAGTAATACTGTGAGGGCTGCTCTGTATTACTATTCATCCTATTACATCTCTTATCAGTGTCAGGGCCTAGTAATACTGTGAGGGCCGCTCTGTATTACTATTCATCCTATTACATCTCTTATCAGTGTCAGGGCCTAGTAATACTGTGATGGCTGCTCTGTATTACTATTCATCCTATTACATCTCTTATCAGTGTCAGGGCCTAGTAATACTGTGAGGGCCGCTCTGTATTACTATTCATCCTATTACATCTCTTATCAGTGTCAGGGCCTAGTAATACTGTGATGGCTGCTCTGTATTACTATTCATCCTATTACATCTCTTATCAGTGTCAGGTCCTAGTAATAATGTGAGGGCCGCTCTGTATTACTATTCATCCTATTACATCTCTTATCAGTGTCAGGTCCTAGTAATAATGTGAGGGCCGCTCTGTATTACTATTCATCCTATTACATCTCTTATTAGTGTCAGGTCCTAGTAATACTGTGAGGGCCGCTCTGTATTACTATTCATCCTATTACATCTCTTATCAGTGTCAGGGCCTAGTAATACTGTGAGGGCTGCTCTGTATTACTATTCATCCTATTACATCTCTTATCAGTGTCAGGACATAGTAATACTGTGAGGGCGGCTCTGTATTACTATTCATCCTATTACATCTCTTATCAGTGTCAGGACATAGTACTAATGTGAGGGCCGCTCTGTATTACTATTCATCCTATTACATCTCTTATCAGTGTCAGGTCCTAGTAATACTGTGAGGGCGCTCTGTATTACTATTCATCCTATTACATCTCTTATCAGTGTCAGGTCCTAGTAATACTGTGAGGGCGGCTCTGTATTACTATTCATCCTATTACATCTCTTATCAGTGTCAGGTCCTAGTAATACTGTGAGGGCGGCTCTGTATTACTATTCATCCTATTACATCTCTTATCAGTGTCAGGTCCTAGTAATACTGTGAGGGCTGCTCTGTATTACTATTCATCCTATTACATCTCTTATCAGTGTCAGGACATAGTAATACTGTGAGGGCGGCTCTGTATTACTATTCATCCTATTACATCTCTTATCAGTGTCAGGTCCTAGTAATACTGTGAGGGCGGCTCTGTATTACTATTCATCCTATTACATCTCTTATCAGTGTCAGGTCCTAGTAATAATGTGAGGGTCGCTCTGTTTTACTATTCATCCTATTACATCTCTTATCAGTGTCAGGTCCTAGTAATACTGTGAGGGCTGCTCTGTATTACTATTCATCCTATTACATCTCTTATCAGTGTCAGGGCCTAGTAATACTGTGAGGGCCGCTCTGTATTACTATTCATCCTATTACATCTTTTATCAGTGTCAGGACATAGTAATACTGTGAGGGCCGCTCTGTATTACTATTCATCCTATTACATCTCTTATCAGTGTCAGGGCCTAGTAATACTGTGAGGGCCGCTCTGTATTACTGTTCATCCTATTACATCTCTTATCAGTGTCAGGTCCTAGTAATACTGTGAGGGCGGCTCTGTATTACTATTCATCCTATTACATCTCTTATTAGTGTCAGGTCCTAGTAATAATGTGAGGGCCGCTCTGTATTACTATTCATCCTATTACATCTCTTATCAGTGTCAGGTCCTAGTAATAATGTGAGGGCCGCTCTGTATTACTATTCATCCTATTACATCTCTTATTAGTGTCAGGTCCTAGTAATAATGTGAGGGCCGCTCTGTATTACTATTCATCCTATTACATCTCTTATCAGTGTCAGGGCCTAGTAATACTGTGAGGGCTGCTCTGTATTACTATTCATCCTATTACATCTCTTATCAGTGTCAGGACATAGTAATACTGTGAGGGCGGCTCTGTATGACTATTCATCCTATTACATCTCTTATCAGTGTCAGGTCCTAGTAATAATGTGAGGGCCGCTCTGTATTACTATTCATCCTATTACATCTCTTATCAGTGTCAGGTCCTAGTAATACTGTGAGGGCCGCTCTGTATTACTATTCATCCTATTACATCTCTTATCAGTGTCAGGGCCTAGTAATACTGTGAGGGCCGCTCTGTATTACTATTCATCCTATTACATCTTTTATCAGTGTCAGGACATAGTAATACTGTGAGGGCTGCTCTGTATTACTATTCATCCTATTACATCTCTTATCAGTGTCAGGTCCTAGTAATACTGCGAGGTCCGCTCTGTATTACTATTCATCCTATTACATCTCTTATTAGTGTCAGGTCCTAGTAATACTGTGAGGGCGGCTCTGTATTACTATTCATCCTATTAAATCTCTTATCAGTGTCAGGGCCTAGTAATACTGTGATGGCCGCTCTGTATTACTTTTCATCCTATTACATCTCTTATCAGTGTCAGGGCCTAGTAATACTGTGAGGGCTGCTCTGTATTACTATTCATCCTATTACATCTCTTATCAGTGTCAGGACATAGTAATACTGTGAGGGCGGCTCTGTATTACTATTCATCCTATTACATCTCTTATCAGTGTCAGGTCCTAGTAATAATGTGAGGGCCGCTCTGTATTACTATTTATCCTATTACATCTCTTATCAGTGTCAGGGCCTAGTAATACTGTGAATGCCGCTCTGTATTACTATTCATCCTATTAAATCTTTTATCAGTGTCAGGACATAGTAATACTGTGAGGGCTGCTCTGTATTACTATTCATCCTATTACATCTCTTATCAGTGTCAGGTCGTAGTAATACTGCGAGGGCCGCTCTGTATTACTATTCATCCTATTACATCTCTTATTAGTGTCAGGTCCTAGTAATACTGTGAGGGCGCTCTGTATTACTATTCATCCTATTACATCTCTTATTAGTGTCAGGTCCTAGTAATACTGTGAGGGCCGCTCTGTATTACTATTCATCCTATTACATCTCTTATCAGTGTCAGGGCCTAGTAATACTGTGAGGGCTGCTCTGTATTACTATTCATCCTATTACATCTCTTATCAGTGTCAGGACATAGTAATACTGTGAGGGCGGCTCTGTATTACTATTCATCCTATTACATCTCTTATCAGTGTCAGGACATAGTACTAATGTGAGGGCCGCTCTGTATTACTATTCATCCTATTACATCTCTTATCAGTGTCAGGTCCTAGTAATACTGTGAGGGCGCTCTGTATTACTATTCATCCTATTACATCTCTTATCAGTGTCAGGTCCTAGTAATACTGTGAGGGCGGCTCTGTATTACTATTCATCCTATTACATCTCTTATCAGTGTCAGGTCCTAGTAATACTGTGAGGGCGGCTCTGTATTACTATTCATCCTATTACATCTCTTATCAGTGTCAGGTCCTAGTAATACTGTGAGGGCTGCTCTGTATTACTATTCATCCTATTACATCTCTTATCAGTGTCAGGACAGAGTAATAATGTGAGGGCCGCTCTGTATTACTATTCATCCTATTACATCTCTTATCAGTGTCAGGTCCTAGTAATACTGTGAGGGCGCTCTGTATTACTATTCATCCTATTACATCTCTTATCAGTGTCAGGTCCTAGTAATACTGTGAGGGCGGCTCTGTATTACTATTCATCCTATTACATCTCTTATCAGTGTCAGGTCCTAGTAATACTGTGAGGGCGGCTCTGTATTACTATTCATCCTATTACATCTCTTATCAGTGTCAGGTCCTAGTAATACTGTGAGGGCTGCTCTGTATTACTATTCATCCTATTACATCTCTTATCAGTGTCAGGTCCTAGTAATACTGTGAGGGCTGCTCTGTATTACTATTCATCCTATTACAACATCTCTTATCAGTGTCAGGGCCTAGTAATACTGTGAGGGCTGCTCTGTATTACTATTCATCCTATTACATCTCTTATCAGTGTCAGGTCCTAGTAATACTGTGAGGGCTGCTCTGTATTACTATTCATCCTATTACATCTCTTATCAGTGTCAGGTCCTAGTAATACTGTGAGGGCTGCTCTGTATTACTATTCATCCTATTACATCTCTTATCAGTGTCAGGGCCTAGTAATACTGTGAGGGCCGCTCTGTATTACTATTCATCCTATTACATCTCTTATCAGTGTCAGGGCCTAGTAATACTGTGATGGCTGCTCTGTATTACTATTCATCCTATTACATCTCTTATCAGTGTCAGGGCCTAGTAATACTGTGAGGGCCGCTCTGTATTACTATTCATCCTATTACATCTCTTATCAGTGTCAGGGCCTAGTAATACTGTGATGGCTGCTCTGTATTACTATTCATCCTATTACATCTCTTATCAGTGTCAGGTCCTAGTAATAATGTGAGGGCCGCTCTGTATTACTATTCATCCTATTACATCTCTTATCAGTGTCAGGTCCTAGTAATAATGTGAGGGCCGCTCTGTATTACTATTCATCCTATTACATCTCTTATTAGTGTCAGGTCCTAGTAATACTGTGAGGGCCGCTCTGTATTACTATTCATCCTATTACATCTCTTATCAGTGTCAGGGCCTAGTAATACTGTGAGGGCTGCTCTGTATTACTATTCATCCTATTACATCTCTTATCAGTGTCAGGACATAGTAATACTGTGAGGGCGGCTCTGTATTACTATTCATCCTATTACATCTCTTATCAATGTCAGGACATAGTACTAATGTGAGGGCCGCTCTGTATTACTATTCATCCTATTACATCTCTTATCAGTGTCAGGTCCTAGTAATACTGTGAGGGCGCTCTGTATTACTATTCATCCTATTACATCTCTTATCAGTGTCAGGTCCTAGTAATACTGTGAGGGCGGCTCTGTATTACTATTCATCCTATTACATCTCTTATCAGTGTCAGGTCCTAGTAATACTGTGAGGGCGGCTCTGTATTACTATTCATCCTATTACATCTCTTATCAGTGTCAGGTCCTAGTAATACTGTGAGGGCTGCTCTGTATTACTATTCATCCTATTACATCTCTTATCAGTGTCAGGACATAGTAATACTGTGAGGGCGGCTCTGTATTACTATTCATCCTATTACATCTCTTATCAGTGTCAGGTCCTAGTAATACTGTGAGGGCGGCTCTGTATTACTATTCATCCTATTACATCTCTTATCAGTGTCAGGTCCTAGTAATAATGTGAGGGTCGCTCTGTTTTACTATTCATCCTATTACATCTCTTATCAGTGTCAGGTCCTAGTAATACTGTGAGGGCTGCTCTGTATTACTATTCATCCTATTACATCTCTTATCAGTGTCAGGGCCTAGTAATACTGTGAGGGCCGCTCTGTATTACTATTCATCCTATTACATCTTTTATCAGTGTCAGGACATAGTAATACTGTGAGGGCCGCTCTGTATTACTATTCATCCTATTACATCTCTTATCAGTGTCAGGGCCTAGTAATACTGTGAGGGCCGCTCTGTATTACTGTTCATCCTATTACATCTCTTATCAGTGTCAGGTCCTAGTAATACTGTGAGGGCGGCTCTGTATTACTATTCATCCTATTACATCTCTTATTAGTGTCAGGTCCTAGTAATAATGTGAGGGCCGCTCTGTATTACTATTCATCCTATTACATCTCTTATCAGTGTCAGGTCCTAGTAATAATGTGAGGGCCGCTCTGTATTACTATTCATCCTATTACATCTCTTATTAGTGTCAGGTCCTAGTAATAATGTGAGGGCCGCTCTGTATTACTATTCATCCTATTACATCTCTTATCAGTGTCAGGGCCTAGTAATACTGTGAGGGCTGCTCTGTATTACTATTCATCCTATTACATCTCTTATCAGTGTCAGGACATAGTAATACTGTGAGGGCGGCTCTGTATTACTATTCATCCTATTACATCTCTTATCAGTGTCAGGTCCTAGTAATAATGTGAGGGCCGCTCTGTATTACTATTCATCCTATTACATCTCTTATCAGTGTCAGGTCCTAGTAATACTGTGAGGGCCGCTCTGTATTACTATTCATCCTATTACATCTCTTATCAGTGTCAGGGCCTAGTAATACTGTGAGGGCCGCTCTGTATTACTATTCATCCTATTACATCTTTTATCAGTGTCAGGACATAGTAATACTGTGAGGGCTGCTCTGTATTACTATTCATCCTATTACATCTCTTATCAGTGTCAGGTCCTAGTAATACTGCGAGGTCCGCTCTGTATTACTATTCATCCTATTACATCTCTTATTAGTGTCAGGTCCTAGTAATACTGTGAGGGCGGCTCTGTATTACTATTCATCCTATTAAATCTCTTATCAGTGTCAGGGCCTAGTAATACTGTGATGGCCGCTCTGTATTACTTTTCATCCTATTACATCTCTTATCAGTGTCAGGGCCTAGTAATACTGTGAGGGCTGCTCTGTATTACTATTCATCCTATTACATCTCTTATCAGTGTCAGGACATAGTAATACTGTGAGGGCGGCTCTGTATTACTATTCATCCTATTACATCTCTTATCAGTGTCAGGTCCTAGTAATAATGTGAGGGCCGCTCTGTATTACTATTTATCCTATTACATCTCTTATCAGTGTCAGGGCCTAGTAATACTGTGAATGCCGCTCTGTATTACTATTCATCCTATTAAATCTTTTATCAGTGTCAGGACATAGTAATACTGTGAGGGCTGCTCTGTATTACTATTCATCCTATTACATCTCTTATCAGTGTCAGGTCGTAGTAATACTGCGAGGGCCGCTCTGTATTACTATTCATCCTATTACATCTCTTATTAGTGTCAGGTCCTAGTAATACTGTGAGGGCGGCTCTGTATTACTATTCATCCTATTACATCTCTTATATATCAGTGTCAGGTCCTAAAAATACTGTGATGGCCGCTCTGTATTACTATTCATCCTATTACATCTCTTATCAGTGTCAGGTCCTAGTAATACTGTGAGGGCGGCTCTGTATTACTATTCATCCTATTACATCTCTTATCAGTGTCAGGTCCTAGTAATACTGTGAGGGCGGCTCTGTATTACTATTCATCCTATTACATCTCTTATCAGTGTCAGGACATAGTAATACTGTGAGGGCGGCTCTGTATTACTATTCATCCTATTACATCTCTTATCAGTGTCAGGACATAGTAATACTGTGAGGGCGGCTCTGTATTACTATTCATCCTATTACATCTCTTATCAGTGTCAGGTCCTAGTAATACTGTGATGGCCGCTCTGTATTACTATTCATCCTATTACATTTCTTATCAGTGTCAGGTCCTAGTAATACTGTGAGGGCTGCTCTGTATTACTATTCATCCTATTACATCTCTTATCAGTGTCAGGGCCTAGTAATACTGTGAGGGCTGCTCTGTATTACTATTCATCCTATTACATCTCTTATCAGTGTCAGGTCCTAGTAATACTGTGAGGGCTGCTCTGTATTACTATTCATCCTATTACATCTCTTATCAGTGTCAGGTCCTAGTAATACTGTGAGGGCTGCTCTGTATTACTATTCATCCTATTACATCTCTTATCAGTGTCAGGGCCTAGTAATACTGTGAGGGCCGCTCTGTATTACTATTCATCCTATTACATCTCTTATCAGTGTCAGGGCCTAGTAATACTGTGAGGGCCGCTCTGTATTACTATTCATCCTATTACATCTCTTATCAGTGTCAGGGCCTAGTAATACTGTGAGGGCCGCTCTGTATTACTATTCATCCTATTACATCTCTTATCAGTGTCAGGGCCTAGTAATACTGTGATGGCTGCTCTGTATTACTATTCATCCTATTACATCTCTTATCAGTGTCAGGACATAGTATTAATGTGAGGGCCGCTCTGTATTACTATTCATCCTATTACATCTCTTATCAGTGTCAGGTCCTAGTAATACTGTGATGGCCGCTCTGTATTACTATTCATCCTATTACATCTCTTATCAGTGTCAGGTCCTAGTAATACTGTGAGGGCTGCTCTGTATTACTATTCATCCTATTACATCTCTTATCAGTGTCAGGGCCTAGTAATACTGTGAGGGCTGCTCTGTATTACTATTCATCCTATTATATCTCTTATCAGTGTCAGGTCCTAGTAATACTGTGAGGGCTGCTCTGTATTACTATTCATCCTATTACATCTCTTATCAGTGTCAGGTCCTAGTAATACTGTGAGGGCTGCTCTGTATTACTATTCATCCTATTACATCTCTTATCAGTGTCAGGGCCTAGTAATACTGTGAGGGCCGCTCTGTATTACTATTCATCCTATTACATCTCTTATCAGTGTCAGGGCCTAGTAATACTGTGATGGCTGCTCTGTATTACTATTCATCCTATTACACCTCTTATCAGTGTCAGGGCCTAGTAATACTGTGAGGGCCGCTCTGTATTACTATTCATCCTATTACATCTCTTATCAGTGTCAGGGCCTAGTAATACTGTGATGGCTGCTCTGTATTACTATTCATCCTATTACATCTCTTATCAGTGTCAGGACATAGTAATACTGTGAGGGCTGCTCTGTATTACTATTCATCCTATTACATCTCTTATCAGTGTCAGGACAGAGTAATAATGTGAGGGCCGCTCTGTATTACTATTCATCCTATTACATCTCTTATCAGTGTCAGGTCCTAGTAATACTGTGAGGGCGCTCTGTATTACTATTCATCCTATTACATCTCTTATCAGTGTCAGGTCCTAGTAATACTGTGAGGGCGGCTCTGTATTACTATTCATCCTATTACATCTCTTATCAGTGTCAGGTCCTAGTAATACTGTGAGGGCGGCTCTGTATTACTATTCATCCTATTACATCTCTTATCAGTGTCAGGTCCTAGTAATACTGTGAGGGCTGCTCTGTATTACTATTCATCCTATTACATCTCTTATCAGTGTCAGGTCCTAGTAATACTGTGAGGGCTGCTCTGTATTACTATTCATCCTATTACATCTCTTATCAGTGTCAGGGCCTAGTAATACTGTGAGGGCTGCTCTGTATTACTATTCATCCTATTACATCTCTTATCAGTGTCAGGTCCTAGTAATACTGTGAGGGCTGCTCTGTATTACTATTCATCCTATTACATCTCTTATCAGTGTCAGGTCCTAGTAATACTGTGAGGGCTGCTCTGTATTACTATTCATCCTATTACATCTCTTATCAGTGTCAGGGCCTAGTAATACTGTGAGGGCCGCTCTGTATTACTATTCATCCTATTACATCTCTTATCAGTGTCAGGGCCTAGTAATACTGTGATGGCTGCTCTGTATTACTATTCATCCTATTACATCTCTTATCAGTGTCAGGACATAGTAATACTGTGAGGGCGGCTCTGTATTACTATTCATCCTATTACATCTCTTATCAGTGTCAGGTCCTAGTAATACTGTGAGGGCGGCTCTGTATTACTATTCATCCTATTACATCTCTTATCAGTGTCAGGTCCTAGTAATACTGTGAGGGCTGCTCTGTATTACTATTCATCCTATTACATCTCTTATCAGTGTCAGGGCCTAGTAATACTGTGAGGGCTGCTCTGTATTACTATTCATCCTATTACATCTCTTATCAGTGTCAGGTCCTAGTAATACTGTGAGGGCTGCTCTGTATTACTATTCATCCTATTACATCTCTTATCAGTGTCAGGTCCTAGTAATACTGTGAGGGCTGCTCTGTATTACTATTCATCCTATTACATCTCTTATCAGTGTCAGGGCCTAGTAATACTGTGAGGGCCGCTCTGTATTACTATTCATCCTATTACATCTCTTATCAGTGTCAGGGCCTAGTAATACTGTGATGGCTGCTCTGTATTACTATTCATCCTATTACATCTCTTATCAGTGTCAGGGCCTAGTAATACTGTGAGGGCCGCTCTGTATTACTATTCATCCTATTACATCTCTTATCAGTGTCAGGGCCTAGTAATACTGTGAGGGCTGCTCTGTATTACTATTCATCCTATTACATCTCTTATCAGTGTCAGGACATAGTAATACTGTGAGGGCGGCTCTGTATCACTATTCATCCCATTACATCTCTTATCAGTGTCAGGACATAGTACTAATGTGAGGGCCGCTCTGTATTACTATTCATCCTATTACATCTCTTATCAGTGTCAGGGCCTAGTAATACTGTGAGGGCCGCTCTGTATTACTATTCATCCTATTACATCTTTTATCAGTGTCAGGACATAGTAATACTGTGAGGGCTGCTCTGTATTACTATTCATCCTATTACATCTCTTATCAGTGTCAGGTCCTAGTAATACTGCGAGGTCCGCTCTGTATTACTATTCATCCTATTACATCTCTTATTAGTGTCAGGTCCTAGTAATA
This sequence comes from Leptodactylus fuscus, assembly GCF_031893055.1. Classification (NCBI taxonomy): domain Eukaryota; kingdom Metazoa; phylum Chordata; class Amphibia; order Anura; family Leptodactylidae; genus Leptodactylus; species Leptodactylus fuscus. The sequence goes on along the minus strand of NC_134269.1, from coordinate 179,681,938 downwards.
CTGTGAGGGCGGCTCTGTATTACTATTCATCCTATTACATCTCTTATATATCAGTGTCAGGTCCTAGTAATACTGTGATGGCCGCTCTGTATTACTATTCATCCTATTACATCTCTTATCAGTGTCAGGTCCTAGTAATACTGTGAGGGCCGCTCTGTATTACTATTCATCCTATTACATCTCTTATCAGTGTCAGGTCCTAGTAATACTGTGAGGGCTGCTCTGTATTACTATTCATCCTATTACATCTCTTATCAGTGTCAGGACATAGTAATACTGTAAGGGCGGCTCTGTATTACTATTCATCCTATTACATCTCTTATCAGTGTCAGGTCCTAGTAATAATGTGAGGGCCGCTCTGTATTACTATTCATCCTATTAAATCTCTTATCAGTGTCAGGGCCTAGTAATACTGTGATGGCCGCTCTGTATTACTTTTCATCCTATTACATCTCTTATCAGTGTCAGGGCCTAGTAATACTGTGAGGGCTGCTCTGTATTACTATTCATCCTATTACATCTCTTATCAGTGTCAGGACATAGTAATACTGTGAGGGCGGCTCTGTATTACTATTCATCCTATTACATCTCTTATCAGTGTCAGGTCCTAGTAATAATGTGAGGGCCGCTCTGTATTACTATTCATCCTATTACATCTCTTATCAGTGTCAGGGCCTAGTAATACTGTGAATGCCGCTCTGTATTACTATTCATCCTATTACATCTTTTATCAGTGTCAGGACATAGTAATACTGTGAGGGCTGCTCTGTATTACTATTCATCCTATTACATCTCTTATCAGTGTCAGGTCGTAGTAATACTGCGAGGGCCGCTCTGTATTACTATTCATCCTATTACATTTCTTATTAGTGTCAGGTCCTAGTAATACTGTGAGGGCGGCTCTGTATTACTATTCATCCTATTACATCTCTTATATATCAGTGTCAGGTCCTAGTAATACTGTGATGGCCGCTCTGTATTACTATTCATCCTATTACATCTCTTATCAGTGTCAGGTCCTAGTAATACTGTGAGGGCGGCTCTGTATTACTATTCATCCTATTACATCTCTTATCAGTGTCAGGTCCTAGTAATACTGTGAGGGCGGCTCTGTATTACTATTCATCCTATTACATCTCTTATCAGTGTCAGGACATAGTAATACTGTGAGGGCGGCTCTGTATTACTATTCATCCTATTACATCTCTTATTAGTGTCAGGTCCTAGTAATAATGTGAGGGCCGCTCTGTATTACTATTCATCCTATTACATCTCTTATCAGTGTCAGGGCCTAGTAATACTGTGAGGGCTGCTCTGTATTACTATTCATCCTATTACATCTCTTATCAGTGTCAGGACATAGTAATACTGTGAGGGCGGCTCTGTATTACTATTCATCCTATTACATCTCTTATCAGTGTCAGGTCCTAGTAATAATGTGAGGGCCGCTCTGTATTACTATTCATCCTATTACATCTCTTATCAGTGTCAGATCCTAGTAATACTGTGAGGGCCGCTCTGTATTACTATTCATCCTATTACATCTCTTATCAGTGTCAGGGCCTAGTAATACTGTGAGGGCCGCTCTATATTACTATTCATCCTATTACATCTCTTATCAGTGTCAGGTCCTAGTAATACTGTGAGGGCGGCTCTGTATTACTATTCATCCTATTACATCTCTTATCAGTGTCAGGTCCTAGTAATACTGTGAGGGCCGCTCTGTATTACTATTCATCCTATTACATCTCTTATCAGTGTCAGGGCCTAGTATTACTGTGAGGGCTGCTCTGTATTACTATTCATCCTATTACATCTCTTATCAGTGTCAGGACATAGTAATACTGTGAGGGCGGCTCTGTATTACTATTCATCATATTACATCTCTTATCAGTGTCAGGTCCTAGTAATAATGTGAGGGCCGCTCTGTATTACTATTCATCCTATTACATCTCTTATCAGTGTCAGGTCCTAGTAATACTGTGAGGGCCGCTCTGTATTACTATTCATCCTATTACATCTCTTATCAGTGTCAGGGCCTAGTAATACTGTGAGGGCCGCTCTGTATTACTATTCATCCTATTACATCTCTTATCAGTGTCAGGTCCTAGTAATACTGTGAGGGCTGCTCTGTATTACTGTTCATCCTATTACATCTCTTATCAGTGTCAGGGCCTAGTAATACTGTGAGGGCTGCTCTGTATTACTATTCATCCTATTACATCTCTTATCAGTGTCAGATCCTAGTAATACTGTGAGGGCCGCTCTGTATTACTATTCATCCTGTTACATCTCTTATCAGTGTCAGGACATAGTAATACTGTGAGGGCGGCTCTGTATTACTATTCATCCTATTACATCTCTTATCAGTGTCAGGACATAGTAATACTGTGAGGGCCGCTCTGTATTACTATTCATCCTATTACATCTCTTATCAGTGTCAGGGCCTAGTAATACTGTGATGGCCGCTCTGTATTACTATTCATCCGATTACATCTCTTATCAGTGTCAGGACATAGTAATACTGTGAGGGCCGCTCTGTATTACTATTCATCCTATTACATCTCTTATCAGTGTCAGGGCCTAGTAATACTGTGAGGGCTGCTCTGTTTTACTATTCATCCTATTACATCTCTTATCAGTGTCAGGACATAGTAATACTGTGAGGGCGGCTCTGTATTACTATTCATCCTATTACATCTCTTATTAGTGTCAGGTCCTAGTAATAATGTGAGGGCCGCTCTGTATTACTATTCATCCTATTACATCTCTTATCAGTGTCAGGGCCTAGTAATACTGTGAGGGCTGCTCTGTATTACTATTCATCCTATTACATCTCTTATCAGTGTCAGGACATAGTAATACTGTGAGGGCGGCTCTGTATTACTATTCATCCTATTACATCTCTTATCAGTGTCAGGTCCTAGTAATAATGTGAGGGCCGCTCTGTATTACTATTCATCCTATTACATCTCTTATCAGTGTCAGATCCTAGTAATACTGTGAGGGCCGCTCTGTATTACTATTCATCCTATTACATCTCTTATCAGTGTCAGGGCCTAGTAATACTGTGAGGGCCGCTCTATATTACTATTCATCCTATTACATCTCTTATCAGTGTCAGGTCCTAGTAATACTGTGAGGGCGGCTCTGTATTACTATTCATCCTATTACATCTCTTATCAGTGTCAGGTCCTAGTAATACTGTGAGGGCCGCTCTGTATTACTATTCATCCTATTACATCTCTTATCAGTGTCAGGGCCTAGTATTACTGTGAGGGCTGCTCTGTATTACTATTCATCCTATTACATCTCTTATCAGTGTCAGGGCGTAGTAATACTGTGAGGGCCGCTCTGTATTACTATTCATCCTATTACATCTCTTATCAGTGTCAGGACATAGTAATACTGTGAGGGCGGCTCTGTATTACTATTCATCATATTACATCTCTTATCAGTGTCAGGTCCTAGTAATAATGTGAGGGCCGCTCTGTATTACTATTCATCCTATTACATCTCTTATCAGTGTCAGGTCCTAGTAATACTGTGAGGGCCGCTCTGTATTACTATTCATCCTATTACATCTCTTATCAGTGTCAGGGCCTAGTAATACTGTGAGGGCCGCTCTGTATTACTATTCATCCTATTACATCTCTTATCAGTGTCAGGACATAGTAATACTGTGAGGGCGGCTCTGTATTACTATTCATCCTATTACATCTCTTATCAGTGTCAGGTCCTAGTAATACTGTGAGGGCTGCTCTGTATTACTATTCATCCTATTACATCTCTTATCAGTGTCAGGGCCTAGTAATACTGTGAGGGCTGCTCTGTATTACTATTCATCCTATTACATCTCTTATCAGTGTCAGATCCTAGTAATACTGTGAGGGCCGCTCTGTATTACTATTCATCCTGTTACATCTCTTATCAGTGTCAGGACATAGTAATACTGTGAGGGCGGCTCTGTATTACTATTCATCCTATTACATCTCTTATCAGTGTCAGGACATAGTAATACTGTGAGGGCCACTCTGTATTACTATTCATCCTATTACATCTCTTATCAGTGTCAGGGCCTAGTAATACTGTGATGGCCGCTCTGTATTACTATTCATCCGATTACATCTCTTATCAGTGTCAGGACATAGTAATACTGTGAGGGCCGCTCTGTATTACTATTCATCCTATTACATCTCTTATCAGTGTCAGGGCCTAGTAATCCTGTGAGGGCTGCTCTGTATTACTATTCATCCTATTACATCTCTTATCAGTGTCAGGTCCTAGTAATACTGTGAGGGCTGCTCTGTATTACTATTCATCCTATTACATATCTTATCAGTGTCAGGTCCTAGTAATACTGTGAGGGCGGCTCTCTATTACTATTCATCCTATTACATCTCTTATTAGTGTCAGGTCCTAGTAATACTGTGATGGCCGCTCTGTATTACTATTCATCCTATTACATCTCTTATCAGTGTCAGGTCCTAGTAATACTGTGAGGGCTGCTCTGTATTACTATTCATCCTATTACATCTCTTATCAGTGTCAGGGCCTAGTAATACTGTGAGGGCTGCTCTGTATTACTATTCATCCTATTACATCTCTTATCAGTGTCAGGTCCTAGTAATACTGTGAGGGCCGCTCTGTATTACTATTCATCCTATTACATCTCTTATCAGTGTCAGGTCCTAGTAATACTGTGAGGGCCGCTCTGTATTACTATTCATCCTGTTACATCTCTTATCAGTGTCAGGACATAGTATTACTGTGAGGGCGGCTCTGTATTACTATTCATCCTATTACATCTCTTATCAGTGTCAGGTCCTAGTAATACTGTGAGGGCAGCTCTGTATTACTATTCATCCTATTACATCTCTTATCAGTGTCAGGGCCTAGTAATACTGTGAGGACTGCTCTGTATTACTATTCATCCTGTTACATCTCTTATCAGTGTCAGGTCCTAGTAATACTGTGAGGGCCGCTCTGTATTACTATTCATCCTGTTACATCTCTTATCAGTGTCAGGACATAGTAATACTGTGAGGGCGGCTCTGTATTACTATTCATCCTATTACATCTCTTATCAGTGTCAGGTCCTGGTAATACTGTGAGGGCGGCTCTGTATTACTATTCATCCTATTACATCTCTTATCAGTGTCAGGACATAGTAATACTGTGAGGGCGGCTCTGTATTACTATTCATCCTATTACATCTCTTATCAGTGTCAGGTCCTAATAATACTGTGAGGGCTGCTCTGTATTACTATTCATCCTATTACATCTCTTATCAGTGTCAGGGCCTAGTAATACTGTGAGGGCTGCTCTGTATTACTATTCATCCTGTTACATCTCTTATCAGTGTCAGGTCCTAGTAATACTGTGAGGGCCGCTCTGTATTACTATTCATCCTGTTACATCTCTTATCAGTGTCAGGACATAGTAATACTGTGAGGGCGGCTCTGTATTACTATTCATCCTATTACATCTCTTATCTGTGTCAGGGCCTAGTAATACTGTGAGGACTGCTCTGTATTACTATTCATCCTGTTACATCTCTTATCAGTGTCAGGTCCTAGTAATACTGTGAGGGCCACTCTGTATTACTATTCATCCTATTACATCTCTTATCAGTGTCAGGACATAGTAATACTGTGAGAGCGGCTCTGTATTACTATTCATCCTATTACATCTCTTATCAGTGTCAGGTCCTAGTAATATTGAGAGGGCGGCTCTGTATTACTATTCATCCTATTACATCTCTTATCAGTGTCAGGGCCTAGTAATACTGTGAGGGCTGCTCTGTATTACTATTCATCCTATTACATCTCTTATCAGTGTCAGATCCTAGTAATACTGTGAGGGCCGCTCTGTATTACTATTCATCCTGTTACATCTCTTATCAGTGTCAGGACATAGTAATACTGTGAGGGCGGCTCTGTATTACTATTCATCCTATTACATCTCTTATCAGTGTCAGGACATAGTAATACTGTGAGGGCCGCTCTGTATTACTATTCATCCTATTACATCTCTTATCAGTGTCAGGGCCTAGTAATACTGTGATGGCCGCTCTGTATTACTATTCATCCTATTACATCTCTTACCAGTGTCAGGACATAGTAATACTGTGAGGGCCGCTCTGTATTACTATTCATCCTATTACATCTCTTATCAGTGTCAGGGCCTAGTAATACTGTGAGGGCTGCTCTGTATTACTATTCATCCTATTACATCTCTTATCAGTGTCAGGTCCTAGTAATACTGTGAGGGCTGCTCTGTATTACTATTCATCCTATTACATCTCTTATCAGTGTCAGGTCCTAGTAATACTGTGAGGGCGGCTCTCTATTACTATTCATCCTATTACATCTCTTATTAGTGTCAGGTCCTAGTAATACTGTGATGGCCGCTCTGTATTACTATTCATCCTATTACATCTCTTATCAGTGTCAGGACATAGTAATACTGTGAGGGCGGCTCTGTATTACTATTCATCCTATTACATCTCTTATCAGTGTCAGGTCCTAGTAATACTGTGAGGGCTGCTCTGTATTACTATTCATCCTATTACATCTCTTATCAGTGTCAGGGCCTAGTAATACTGTGAGGGCTGCTCTGTATTACTATTCATCCTATTACATCTCTTATCAGTGTCAGGTCCTAGTAATACTGTGAGGGCCGCTCTGTATTACTATTCATCCTATTACATCTCTTATCAGTGTCAGGTCCTAGTAATACTGTGAGGGCTGCTCTGTATTACTATTCATCCTGTTACATCTCTTATCAGTGTCAGGACATAGTAATACTGTGAGGGCGGCTCTGTATTACTATTCATCCTATTACATCTCTTATCAGTGTCAGGTCCTAGTAATACTGTGAGGGCAGCTCTGTATTACTATTCATCCTATTACATCTCTTATCAGTGTCAGGGCCTAGTAATACTGTGAGGGCTGCTCTGTATTACTATTCATCCTGTTACATCTCTTATCAGTGTCAGGTCCTAGTAATACTGTGAGGGCCGCTCTGTATTACTATTCATCCTGTTACATCTCTTATCAGTGTCAGGACATAGTAATACTGTGAGGGCGGCTCTGTATTACTATTCATCCTATTACATCTCTTATCAGTGTCAGGTCCTGGTAATACTGTGAGGGCGGCTCTGTATTACTATTCATCCTATTACATCTCTTATCAGTGTCAGGACATAGTAATACTGTGAGGGCGGCTCTGTATTACTATTCATCCTATTACATCTCTTATCAGTGTCAGGTCCTAATAATACTGTGAGGGCTGCTCTGTATTACTATTCATCCTATTACATCTCTTATCAGTGTCAGGTCCTAGTAATACTGTGAGGGCCGCTCTGTATTACTATTCATCCTGTTACATCTCTTATCAGTGTCAGGACATAGTAAGGGTGCATTCACACTGAGTAAACGCTAGCTTATTTTGTAGAGTAAAATTACACTTGTAAATTTTGCTATTCCATTGACTTCAATGACATTTTACAGGCGTATTTTTACAGGCGTATTTTTTACAGGCGTATTTTTTACAGGCGTATTTTTACACTTGTAAAAAAATATCATTGAAGTCAATGGGATAGCAAAATTTACAAGTGTAATTTTACTCTACAAAATAAGCTAGCGTTTACTCAGTGTGAATGCACCCTAATACTGTGAGGGCGGCTCTGTATTACTATTCATCCTATTACATCTCTTATCTGTGTCAGAGCCTAGTAATACTGTGAGGGCTGCTCTGTATTACTATTCATCCTGTTACATCTCTTATCAGTGTCAGGTCCTAGTAATACTGTGAGGGCCACTCTGTATTACTATTCATCCTATTACATCTCTTATCAGTGTCAGGACATAGTAAGGGTGCATTCACACGGAGTAAAATGGAGTGTAATTTGGAGCGTTTACGGAGCGTTTACGGAGCGTATACGGAGCGTTTACGGAGCGTTTATGGGACGTTTACGTAAACGCTCCGTAAACGCTCCGTATACGCTCCGTAAACGCTCCAAATTACACTCCATTTTACTCCGTGTGAATGCACCCTAATACTGTGAGAGCGGCTCTGTATTACTATTCATCCTATTACATCTCTTATCAGTGTCAGGTCCTAGTAATACTGTGAGGGCGGCTCTGTATTACTATTCATCCTATTACATCTCTTATCAGTGTCAGGTCCTAGTAATACTGTGAGGGCGGCTCTGTATTACTATTCATCCTATTACATCTCTTATCAGTGTCAGGTCCTAGTAATACTGTGAGGGCTGCTCTGTATTACTATTCATCCTATTACATCTCTTATCAGTGTCAGGTCCTAGTAGTACTGTGAGGGCCGCTCTGTATTACTATTCATCCTGTTACATCTCTTATCAGTGTCAGGACATAGTAATACTGTGAGGGCGGCTCTGTATTACTATTCATCCTATTACATCTCTTATCAGTGTCAGGTCCTAGTAATACTGTGAGGGCTGCTCTGTATTACTATTCATCCTATTACATCTCTTATCAGTGTCAGGGCCTAGTAATACTGTGAGGGCTGCTCTGTATTACTATTCATCCTATTACATCTCTTATCAGTGTCAGGTCCTAGTAATACTGTGAGGGCCGCTCTGTATTACTATTTATCCTGTTACATCTCTTATCAGTGTCAGGACATAGTAATACTGTGAGGGCGGCTCTGTATTACTATTCATCCTATTACATCTCTTATCAGTGTCAGATCCTAGTAATACTGTGAGGGCTGCTCTGTATTACTATTCATCCTATTACATCTCTTATCAGTGTCAGGTCCTAGTAATACTGTGAGGGCGGCTCTCTATTACTATTCATCCTATTACATCTCTTATCAGTGTCAGGTCCTAGTAATACTGTGATGGCCGCTCTGTATTACTATTCATCCTATTACATCTCTTATCAGTGTCAGGTCCTAGTAATACTGTGAGGGCTGCTCTGTATTACTATTCATCCTATTACATCTCTTATCAGTGTCAGGTCCTAGTAATACTGTGAGGACTGCTCTGTATTACTATTCATCCTATTACATCTCTTATCAGTGTCAGGGCCTAGTAATACTGTGAGGGCTGCTCTGTATTACTATTCATCCTATTACATCTTTTATCAGTGTCAGGTCCTAGTAATACTATGAGGGCCGCTCTGCATTACTATTCATCCTGTTACATCTCTTATCAGTGTCAGGACATAGTAATACTGTGAGGGCGGCTCTGTATTACTATTCATCCTATTACATCTCTTATCAGTGTCAGGTCCTAGTAATACTGTGAGGGCTGCTCTGTATTACTATTCATCCTATTACATCTCTTATCAGTGTCAGGACATAGTAATACTGTGAGGGCGGCTCTGTATTACTATTCATCCTATTACATCTCTTATCAGTGTCAGGTCCTAGTAATACTGTGAGGGTCGCTCTGTATTACTATTCATCCTATTACATCTCTTATCAGTGTCAGGTCCTAGTAATACTGTGATGGCCGCTCTGTATTACTATTCATCCTATTACATCTCTTATCAGTGTCAGGTCCTAGTAATACTGTGAGGGCTGCTCTGTATTACTATTCATCCTATTACATCTCTTATCACTGTCAGGACATAGTAATACTGTGAGGGCGGCTCTGTATTACTATTCATCCTATTACATCTCTTATCAGTGTCAGGTCCTAGTAATAATGTGAGGGCCGCTCTGTATTACTATTCATCCTATTAAATCTCTTATCAGTGTCAGGGCCTAGTAATACTGTGATGGCCGCTCTGTATTACTTTTCATCCTATTACATCTCTTATCAGTGTCAGGGCCTAGTATTACTGTGAGGGCTGCTCTGTATTACTATTCATCCTATTACATCTCTTATCAGTGTCAGGACATAGTAATACTGTGAGAGCCGCTCTGTATTACTATTCATCCTATTACATCTCTTATCAGTGTCAGGGCGTAGTAATACTGTGAGGGCCGCTCTGTATTACTATTCATCCTATTACATCTCTTATCAGTGTCAGGACATAGTAATACTGTGAGGGCGGCTCTGTATTACTATTCATCATATTACATCTCTTATCAGTGTCAGGTCCTAGTAATAATGTGAGGGCCGCTCTGTATTACTATTCATCCTATTACATCTCTTATCAGTGTCAGGTCCTAGTAATACTGTGAGGGCCGCTCTGTATTACTATTCATCCTATTACATCTCTTATCAGTGTCAGGGCCTAGTAATACTGTGAGGGCCGCTCTGTATTACTATTCATCCTATTACATCTCTTATCAGTGTCAGGACATAGTAATACTGTGAGGGCGGCTCTGTATTACTATTCATCCTATTACATCTCTTATCAGTGTCAGGTCCTAGTAATACTGTGAGGGCTGCTCTGTATTACTATTCATCCTATTACATCTCTTATCAGTGTCAGGGCCTAGTAATACTGTGAGGGCTGCTCTGTATTACTATTCATCCTATTACATCTCTTATCAGTGTCAGATCCTAGTAATACTGTGAGGGCCGCTCTGTATTACTATTCATCCTGTTACATCTCTTATCAGTGTCAGGACATAGTAATACTGTGAGGGCGGCTCTGTATTACTATTCATCCTATTACATCTCTTATCAGTGTCAGGACATAGTAATACTGTGAGGGCCGCTCTGTATTACTATTCATCCTATTACATCTTTTATCAGTGTCAGGACATAGTAATACTGTGAGGGCCGCTCTGTATTACTATTCATCCTATTACATTTCTTATCAGTGTCAGGTCCTAGTAATACTGTGATGGCCGCTCTGTATTACTATTCATCCTATTACATCTCTTATCAGTGTCAGGTCCTAGTAATACTGTGAGGGCTGCTCTGTATTACTATTCATCCTATTACATCTCTTATCAGTGTCAGGGCCTAGTAATACTGTGAGGGCTGCTCTGTATTACTATTCATCCTATTACATCTCTTATCAGTGTCAGGTCCTAGTATTACTGTGAGGGCTGCTCTGTATTACTATTCATCCTATTACATCTCTTATCAGTGTCAGGTCCTAGTAATACTGTGAGGGCTGCTCTGTATTACTATTCATCCTATTACATCTCTTATCAGTGTCAGGGCCTAGTAATACTGTGAGGGCCGCTCTGTATTACCATTCATCCTATTACATCTCTTATCAGTGTCAGGGCCTAGTAATACTGTGAGGGCTGCTCTGTATTACTATTCATCCTATTACATCTCTTATCAGTGTCAGGGCCTAGTAATACTGTGAGGGCCGCTCTGTATTACTATTCATCCTATTACATCTCTTATCAGTGTCAGGACAGAGTAATAATGTGAGGGCCGCTCTGTATTACTATTCATCCTATTACATCTCTTATCAGTGTCAGGGCCTAGTAATACTGTGATGGCTGCTCTGTATTACTATTCATCCTATTACATCTCTTATCAGTGTCAGGACATAGTAATACTGTGAGGGCTGCTCTGTATTACTATTCATCCTATTACATCTCTTATCAGTGTCAGGACAGAGTAATAATGTGAGGGCCGCTCTGTATTACTATTCATCCTATTACATCTCTTATCAGTGTCAGGTCCTAGTAATACTGTGAGGGCGCTCTGTATTACTATTCATCCTATTACATCTCTTATCAGAGTCAGGTCCTAGTAATACTGTGAGGGCGGCTCTGTATTACTATTCATCCTATTACATCTCTTATCAGTGTCAGGTCCTAGTAATACTGTGAGGGCGGCTCTGTATTACTATTCATCCTATTACATCTCTTATCAGTGTCAGGTCCTAGTAATACTGTGAGGGCTGCTCTGTATTACTATTCATCCTATTACATCTCTTATCAGTGTCAGGTCCTAGTAATACTGTGAGGGCTGCTCTGTATTACTATTCATCCTATTACATCTCTTATCAGTGTCAGGGCCTAGTAATACTGTGAGGGCTGCTCTGTATTACTATTCATCCTATTACATCTCTTATCAGTGTCAGGTCCTAGTAATACTGTGAGGGCAGCTCTGTATTACTATTCATCCTATTACATCTCTTATCAGTGTCAGGGCCTAGTAATACTGTGAGGGCTGCTCTGTATTACTATTCATCCTATTACATCTCTTATCAGTGTCAGGACATAGTAATACTGTGAGGGCGGCTCTGTATTACTATTCATCCTATTACATCTCTTATCAGTGTCAGGTCCTAGTAATACTGTGAGGGCGGCTCTGTATTACTATTCATCCTATTACATCTCTTATCAGGGTCAGGTCCTAGTAATAATGTGAGGGTCGCTCTGTATTACTATTCATCCTATTACATCTCTTATCAGTGTCAGGTCCTAGTAATACTGTGAGGGCCGCTCTGTATTACTATTCATCCTATTACATCTCTTATCAGTGTCAGGGCCTAGTAATACTGTGAGGGCCGCTCTGTATTACTATTCATCCTATTACATCTTTTATCAGTGTCAGGACATAGTAATACTGTGAGGGCCGCTCTGTATTACTATTCATCCTATTACATCTCTTATCAGTGTCAGGGCCTAGTAATACTGTGAGGGCCGCTCTGTATTACTATTCATCCTATTACATCTCTTATCAGTGTCAGGTCCTAGTAATACTGTGAGGGCTGCTCTGTATTACTATTCATCCTATTACATCTCTTATTAGTGTCAGGTCCTAGTAATAATGTGAGAGCCGCTCTGTATTACTATTCATCCTATTACATCTCTTATCAGTGTCAGGTCCTAGTAATAATGTGAGGGCCGCTCTGTATTACTATTCATCCTATTACATCTCTTATTAGTGTCAGGTCCTAGTAATAATGTGAGGGCCGCTCTGTATTACTATTCATCCTATTACATCTCTTATCAGTGTCAGGGCCTAGTAATACTGTGAGGGCTGCTCTGTATTACTATTCATCCTATTACATCTCTTATCAGTGTCAGGACATAGTAATACTGTGAGGGCGGCTCTGTATTACTATTCATCCTATTACATCTCTTATCAGTGTCAGGTCCTAGTAATAATGTGAGGGCCGCTCTGTATTACTATTCATCCTATTACATCTCTTATCATTGTCAGGTCCTAGTAATACTGTGAGGGCCGCTCTGTATTACTATTCATCCTATTACATCTCTTATCAGTGTCAGGGCCTAGTAATACTGTGAGGGCCGCTCTGTATTACTATTCATCCTATTACATCTTTTATCAGTGTCAGGACATAGTAATACTGTGAGGGCTACTCTGTATTACTATTCATCCTATTACATCTCTTATCAGTGTCAGGTCCTAGTAATACTGCGAGGTCCGCTCTGTATTACTATTCATCCTATTACATCTCTTATTAGTGTCAGGTCCTAGTAATACTGTGAGGGCGGCTCTATATTACTATTCATCCTATTACATCTCTTATATATCAGTGTCAGGGCCTAGTAATACTGTGAATGACGCTCTGTATTACTATTCATCCTATTAAATCTTTTATCAGTGTCAGGACATAGTAATACTGTGAGGGCTGTTCTGTATTACTATTCATCCTATTACATCTCTTATCAGTGTCAGGTCGTAGTAATACTGCGAGGGCCGCTCTGTATTACTATTCATCCTATTACATCTCTTATTATTGTCAGGTCCTAGTAATACTGTGAGGGCGGCTCTGTATTACTATTCATCCTATTACATCTCTTATATATCAGTGTCAGGTCCTAAAAATACTGTGATGGCCGCTCTGTATTACTATTCATCCTATTACATCTCTTATCAGTGTCAGGTCCTAGTAATACTGTGAGGGCGGCTCTGTATTACTATTCATCCTATTACATCTCTTATCAGTGTCAGGTCCTAGTAATACTTTGAGGGCGGCTCTGTATTACTATTCATCCTATTACATCTCTTATCAGTGTCAGGACATAGTAATACTGTGAGGGCGGCTCTGTATTACTATTCATCCTATTACATCTCTTATCAGTGTCAGGACATAGTAATACTGTGAGGGCGGCTCTGTATTACTATTCATCCTATTACATCTCTTATCAGTGTCAGGTCCTAGTAATACTGTGATGGCCGCTCTGTATTACTATTCATCCTATTACATTTCTTATCAGTGTCAGGTCCTAGTAATACTGTGAGGGCTGCTCTGTATTACTATTCATCCTATTACATCTCTTATCAGTGTCAGGGCCTAGTAATACTGTGAGGGCTGCTCTGTATTACTATTCATCCTATTACATCTCTTATCAGTGTCAGGTCCTAGTAATACTGTGAGGGCTGCTCTGTATTACTATTCATCCTATTACATCTCTTATCAGTGTCAGGTCCTAGTAATACTGTGAGGGCTGCTCTGTATTACTATTCATCCTATTACATCTCTTATCAGTGTCAGGGCCTAGTAATACTGTGAGGGCCGCTCTGTATTACTATTCATCCTATTACATCTCTTATCAGTGTCAGGGCCTAGTAATACTGTGATGGCTGCTCTGTATTACTATTCATCCTATTACATCTCTTATCAGTGTCAGGGCCTAGTAATACTGTGAGGGCCGCTCTGTATTACTATTCATCCTATTACATCTCTTATCAGTGTCAGGGCCTAGTAATAATGTGATGGCTGCACTGTATTACTATTCATCCTATTACATCTCTTATCAGTGTCAGGTCCTAGTAATACTGTGAGGGCTGCTCTGTATTACTATTCATCCTATTACATCTCTTATCAGTGTCAGGACATAGTATTAATGTGAGGGCCGCTCTGTATTACTATTCATCCTATTACATCTCTTATCAGTGTCAGGTCCTAGTAATACTGTGATGGCCGCTCTGTATTACTATTCATCCTATTACATCTCTTATCAGTGTCAGGTCCTAGTAATACTGTGAGGGCTGCTCTGTATTACTATTCATCCTATTACATCTCTTATCAGTGTCAGGGCCTAGTAATACTGTGAGGGCTGCTCTGTATTACTATTCATCCTATTACATCTCTTATCAGTGTCAGGTCCTAGTAATACTGTGAGGGCTGCTCTGTTTTACTATTCATCCTATTACATCTCTTATCAGTGTCAGGTCCTAGTAATACTGTGAGGGCTGCTCTGTATTACTATTCATCCTATTACATCTCTTATCAGTGTCAGGGCCTAGTAATACTGTGAGGGCCGCTCTGTATTACTATTCATCCTATTACATCTCTTATCAGTGTCAGGGCCTAGTAATACTGTGATGGCTGCTCTGTATTACTATTCATCCTATTACATCTCTTATCAGTGTCAGGGCCTAGTAATACTGTGAGGGCCGCTCTGTATTACTATTCATCCTATTACATCTCTTATCAGTGTCAGGGCCTAGTAATACTGTGATGGCTGCTCTGTATTACTATTCATCCTATTACATCTCTTATCAGTGTCAGGACATAGTAATACTGTGAGGTCTGCTCTGTATTACTATTCATCCTATTACATCTCTTATCAGTGTCAGGACAGAGTAATAATGTGAGGGCCGCTCTGTATTACTATTCATCCTATTACATCTCTTATCAGTGTCAGGTCCTAGTAATACTGTGAGGGCGCTCTGTATTACTATTCATCCTATTACATCTCTTATCAGTGTCAGGTCCTAGTAATACTGTGAGGGCGGCTCTGTATTACTATTCATCCTATTACATCTCTTATCAGTGTCAGGTCCTAGTAATACTGTGAGGGCGGCTCTGTATTACTATTCATCCTATTACATCTCTTATCAGTGTCAGGTCCTAGTAATACTGTGAGGGCTGCTCTGTATTACTATTCATCCTATTACATCTCTTATCAGTGTCAGGTCCTAGTAATACTGTGAGGGCTGCTCTGTATTACTATTCATCCTATTACATCTCTTATCAGTGTCAGGGCCTAGTAATACTGTGAGGGCTGCTCTGTATTACTATTCATCCTATTACATCTCTTATCAGTGTCAGGTCCTAGTAATACTGTGAGGGCTGCTCTGTATTACTATTCATCCTATTACATCTCTTATCAGTGTCAGGTCCTAGTAATACTGTGAGGGCTGCTCTGTATTACTATTCATCCTATTACATCTCTTATCAGTGTCAGGGCCTAGTAATACTGTGAGGGCCGCTCTGTATTACTATTCATCCTATTACATCTCTTATCAGTGTCAGGGCCTAGTAATACTGTGATGGCTGCTCTGTATTACTATTCATCCTATTACATCTCTTATCAGTGTCAGGGCCTAGTAATACTGTGAGGGCCGCTCTGTATTACTATTCATCCTATTACATCTCTTATCAGTGTCAGGGCCTAGTAATACTGTGATGGCTGCTCTGTATTACTATTCATCCTATTACATCTCTTATCAGTGTCAGGACATAGTAATACTGTGAGGGCTGCTCTGTATTACTATTCATCCTATTACATCTCTTATCAGTGTGAGGACAGAGTAATAATGTGAGGGCCGCTATGTATTACTATTCATCCTATTACATCTCTTATCAGTGTCAGGTCCTAGTAATACTGTGAGGGCGCTCTGTATTACTATTCATCCTATTACATCTCTTATCAGTGTCAGGTCCTAGTAATACTGTGAGGGCGGCTCTGTATTACTATTCATCCTATTACATCTCTTATCAGTGTCAGGTCCTAGTAATACTGTGAGGGCTGCTCTGTATTACTATTCATCCTATTACATCTCTTATCAGTGTCAGGACATAGTAATACTGTGAGGGCGGCTCTGTATTACTATTCATCCTATTACATCTCTTATCAGTGTCAGGTCCTAGTAATACTGTGAGGGCCGCTCTGTATTACTATTCATCCTATTACATCTCTTATCAGTGTCAGGTCCTAGTAATACTGTGAGGGCGCTCTGTATTACTATTCATCCTATTACATCTCTTATCAGTGTCAGGTCCTAGTAATACTGTGAGGGCGGCTCTGTATTACTATTCATCCTATTACATCTCTTATCAGTGTCAGGTCCTAGTAATACTGTGAGGGCGGCTCTCTATTACTATTAATCCTATTACATCTCTTATCAGTGTCAGGTCCTAGTAATACTGTGAGGGCTGCTCTGTATTACTATTCATCCTATTACATCTCTTATCAGTGTCAGGACATAGTAATACTGTGAGGGCCGCTCTGTATTACTATTCATCCTATTACATCTCTTATCAGTGTCAGGTCCTAGTAATACTGTGAGGGCCGCTCTGTATTACTATTCATCCTATTACATCTCTTATCAGTGTCAGGTCCTAGTAATAATGTGAGGGCCGCTCTGTATTACTATTCATCCTATTACATCTCTTATCAGTGTCAGGGCCTAGTAATACTGTGAGGGCTGCTCTGTATTACTATTCATCCTATTACATCTCTTATCAGTGTCAGGACATAGTAATACTGTGAGGGCGGCTCTGTATTACTATTCATCCTATTACATCTCTTATCAGTGTCAGGACATAGTACTAATGTGAGGGCCGCTCTGTATTACTATTCATCCTATTACATCTCTTATCAGTGTCAGGTCCTAGTAATACTGTGAGGGCGCTTTGTATTACTATTCATCCTATTACATCTCTTATCAGTGTCAGGTCCTATTAATACTGTGAGGGCGGCTCTGTATTACTATTCATCCTATTACATCTCTTATCAGTGTCAGGTCCTAGTAATACTGTGAGGGCGGCTCTGTATTACTATTCATCCTATTACATCTCTTATCAGTGTCAGGTCCTAGTAATACTGTGAGGGCTGCTCTGTATTACTATTCATCCTATTACATCTCTTATCAGTGTCAGGACATAGTAATACTGTGAGGGCGGCTCTGTATTACTATTAATCCTATTACATCTCTTATCAGTGTCAGGTCCTAGTAATACTGTGAGGGCGGCTCTGTATTACTATTCATCCTATTACATCTCTTATCAGTGTCAGGTCCTAGTAATAATGTGAGGGTCGCTCTGTATTACTATTCATCCTATTACATCTCTTATCAGTGTCAGGTCCTAGTAATACTGTGAGGGCCGCTCTGTATTACTATTCATCCTATTACATCTCTTATCAGTGTCAGGGCCTAGTAATACTGTGAGGGCCGCTCTGTATTACTATTCATCCTATTACATCTTTTATCAGTGTCAGGACATAGTAATACTGTGAGGGCCGCTCTGTATTACTATTCATCCTATTACATCTCTTATCAGTGTCAGGGCCTAGTAATACTGTGAGGGCCGCTCTGTATTACTATTCATCCTATTACATCTCTTATCAGTGTCAGGTCCTAGTAATACTGTGAGGGCGGCTCTGTATTACTATTCATCCTATTACATCTCTTATCAGTGTCAGGGCCTAGTATTACTGTGAGGGCTGCTCTGTATTACTATTCATCCTATTACATCTCTTATCAGTGTCAGGGCGTAGTAATACTGTGAGGGCCGCTCTGTATTACTATTCATCCTATTACATCTCTTATCAGTGTCAGGGCGTAGTAATACTGTGAGGGCCGCTCTGTATTACTATTCATCCTATTACATCTCTTATCAGTGTCAGGACATAGTAATACTGTGAGGGCGGCTCTGTATTACTATTCATCATATTACATCTCTTATCAGTGTCAGGTCCTAGTAATAATGTGAGGGCCGCTCTGTATTACTATTCATCCTATTACATCTCTTATCAGTGTCAGGTCCTAGTAATACTGTGAGGGCCGCTCTGTATTACTATTCATCCTATTACATCTCTTATCAGTGTCAGGGCCTAGTAATACTGTGAGGGCCGCTCTGTATTACTATTCATCCTATTACATCTCTTATCAGTGTCAGGACATAGTAATACTGTGAGGGCGGCTCTGTATTACTATTCATCCTATTACATCTCTTATCAGTGTCAGGTCCTAGTAATACTGTGAGGGCTGCTCTGTATTACTATTCATCCTATTACATCTCTTATCAGTGTCAGGGCCTAGTAATACTGTGAGGGCTGCTCTGTATTACTATTCATCCTATTACATCTCTTATCAGTGTCAGATCCTAGTAATACTGTGAGGGCCGCTCTGTATTACTATTCATCCTGTTACATCTCTTATCAGTGTCAGGACATAGTAATACTGTGAGGGCGGCTCTGTATTACTATTCATCCTATTACATCTCTTATCAGTGTCAGGACATAGTAATACTGTGAGGGCCGCTCTGTATTACTATTCATCCTATTACATCTCTTATCAGTGTCAGGGCCTAGTAATACTGTGATGGCCGCTCTGTATTACTATTCATCCGATTACATCTCTTATCAGTGTCAGGACATAGTAATACTGTGAGGGCCGCTCTGTATTACTATTCATCCTATTACATCTCTTATCAGTGTCAGGGCCTAGTAATACTGTGAGGGCTGCTCTGTATTACTATTCATCCTATTACATCTCTTATCAGTGTCAGGTCCTAGTAATACTGTGAGGGCTGCTCTGTATTACTATTCATCCTATTACATCTCTTATCAGTGTCAGGTCCTATTAATACTGTGAGGGCGGCTCTCTATTACTATTCATCCTATTACATCTCTTATTAGTGTCAGGTCCTAGTAATACTGTGATGGCCGCTCTGTATTACGATTCATCCTATTACATCTCTTATCAGTGTCAGGACATAGTAATACTGTGAGGGCGTCTCTGTATTACTATTCATCCTATTACATCTCTTATCAGTGTCAGGTCCTAGTAATACTGTGAGGGCTGCTCTGTATTACTATTCATCCTATTACATCTCTTATCAGTGTCAGGACCTAGTAATACTGTGAGGGCTGCTCTGTATTACTATTCATCCTATTACATCTCTTATCAGTGTCAGGTCCTAGTAATACTGTGAGGGCCGCTCTGTATTACTATTCATCCTATTACATCTCTTATCAGTGTCAGGTCCTAGTAATACTGTGAGGGCCGCTCTGTATTACTATTCATCCTGTTACATCTCTTATCAGTGTCAGGACATAGTAATACTGTGAGGGCGGCTCTGTATTACTATTCATCCTATTACATCTCTTATCAGTGTCAGGTCCTAGTAATACTGTGAGGGCAGCTCTGTATTACTATTCATCCTATTACATCTCTTATCAGTGTCAGGGCCTAGTAATACTGTGAGGACTGCTCTGTATTACTATTCATCCTGTTACATCTCTTATCAGTGTCAGGTCCTAGTAATACTGTGAGGGCCGCTCTGTATTACTATTCATCCTGTTACATCTCTTATCAGTGTCAGGACATAGTAATACTGTGAGGGCGGCTCTGTATTACTATTCATCCTATTACATCTCTTATCAGTGTCAGGACATAGTAATACTGTGAGGGCGGCTCTGTATTACTATTCATCCTATTACATCTCTTATCAGTGTCAGGACATAGTAATACTGTGAGGGTGGCTCTGTATTACTATTCATCCTATTACATCTCTTATCAGTGTCAGGTCCTAATAATACTGTGAGGGCTGCTCTGTATTACTATTCATCCTATTACATCTCTTATCAGTGTCAGGGCCTAGTAATACTGTGAGGGCTGCTCTGTATTACTATTCATCCTGTTACATCTCTTATCAGTGTCAGGTCCTAGTAATACTGTGAGGGCCGCTCTGTATTACTATTCATCCTGTTACATCTCTTATCAGTGTCAGGACATAGTAATACTGTGAGGGCGGCTCTGTATTACTATTCATCCTATTACATCTCTTATCTGTGTCAGGGCCTAGTAATACTGTGAGGGCTGCTCTGTATTACTATTCATCCTGTTACATCTCTTATCAGTGTCAGGTCCTAGTAATACTGTGAGGGCCACTCTGTATTACTATTCATCCTATTACATCTCTTATCAGTGTCAGGACATAGTAATACTGTGAGAGCGGCTCTGTATTACTATTCATCCTATTACATCTCTTATCAGTGTCAGGTCCTAGTAATATTGAGAGGGCGGCTCTGTATTACTATTCATCCTATTACATCTCTTATCAGTGTCAAGGCCTAGTAATACTGTGAGGGCTGCTCTGTATTACTATTTATCCTATTACATCTCTTATCAGTGTCAGATCCTAGTAATACTGTGAGGGCCGCTCTGTATTACTATTCATCCTGTTACATCTCTTATCAGTGTCAGGACATAGTAATACTGTGAGGGCGGCTCTGTATTACTATTCATCCTATTACATCTCTTATCAGTGTCAGGACATAGTAATACTGTGAGGGCCGCTCTGTATTACTATTCATCCTATTACATCTCTTATCAGTGTCAGGGCCTAGTAATACTGTGATGGCCGCTCTGTATTACTATTCATCCTATTACATCTCTTATCAGTGTCAGGACATAGTAATACTGTGAGGGCCGCTCTGTATTACTATTCATCCTATTACATCTCTTATCAGTGTCAGGGCCTAGTAATACTGTGAGGGCTGCTCTGTATTACTATTCATCCTATTACATCTCTTATCAGTGTCAGGTCCTAGTAATACTGTGAGGGCTGCTCTGTATTACTATTCATCCTATTACATCTCTTATCAGTGTCAGGTCCTAGTAATACTGTGAGGGCGGCTCTCTATTACTATTCATCCTATTACATCTCTTATTAGTGTCAGGTCCTAGTAATACTGTGATGGCAGCTCTGTATTACTATTCATCCTATTACATCTCTTATCAGTGTCAAGGCCTAGTAATACTGTGAGGGCTGCTCTGTATTACTATTCATCTTATTACATCTCTTATCAGTGTCAGATCCTAGTAATACTGTGAGGGCCGCTCTGTATTACTATTCATCCTGTTACATCTCTTATCAGTGTCAGGACATAGTAATACTGTGAGGGCGGCTCTGTATTACTATTCATCCTATTACATCTCTTATCAGTGTCAGGACATAGTAATACTGTGAGGGCCGCTCTGTATTACTATTCATCCTATTACATCTCTTATCAGTGTCAGGGCCTAGTAATACTGTGATGGCCGCTCTGTATTATTATTCATCCTATTACATCTCTTATCAGTGTCAGGACATAGTAATACTGTGAGGGCCGCTCTGTATTACTATTCATCCTATTACATCTCTTATCAGTGTCAGGGCCTAGTAATACTGTGAGGGCTGCTCTGTATTACTATTCATCCTATTACATCTCTTATCAGTGTCAGGTCCTAGTAATACTGTGAGGGCTGCTCTGTATTACTATTCATCCTATTACATCTCTTATCAGTGTCAGGTCCTAGTAATACTGTGAGGGCGGCTCTCTATTACTATTCATCCTATTACATCTCTTATTAGTGTCAGGTCCTAGTAATACTGTGATGGCAGCTCTGTATTACTATTCATCCTATTACATCTCTTATTAGTGTCAGGTCCTAGTAATAATGTGAGGGCCGCTCTGTATTACTATTCATCCTATTTAGAGATGAGCGAACAGTGTTCTATCGAACTCATGTTCGATCGGATATTAGGCTGTTCGGCATGTTCGAATCGAATCGAACACCGCGTGGTAAAGTGCGCCATTACTCGATTCCCCTCCCACCTTCCCTGGCGCCTTTTTTGCTCCAATAACAGCGCAGGGTAGGTGGGACAGGAACTACGACACCGGTGACGTTGAAAAAAGTAGGCAAAACCCATTGGCTGCCGAAAACATGTGACCTCTAATTTAAAAGAACAGCGCCGCCCAGCTTCGCGTCATTCTGAGCTTGCAATTCACCGAGGACGGAGGTTTCCGTCCAGCTAGCTAGGGCTTAGATTCTGGGTAGGCAGGGACAGGCTAGGATAGGAAGGAGAAGACAACCAACAGCTCTTGTAAGAGCTAAATTCCAGGGAGAAGCTTGTCAGTGTAACGTGGCACTGACGGGCTCAATCGCCGCAACCCAGCTTTCCCAGGATCCTGAATGGAATACACTGTCAGTGTATTCCCGTATACCCGATATATACCCCGATACCCGTTCCAACGGTGTGCCCCCCCACCTTCACCCCAGAAATACCCTGCAAGTCCCCTAGCAATAGAATTGGGGCTATATACACCCACAATTTTTACTACTGGTATACAGTGCCATTGTCTGACTGGGAATTCAAAGAATATATTGGGAATACAAATACCCTCATTTCTTGCTACTGCCATATAGTGCCAGTTTCTGACTGGTAATTCAAAGAATATATTGGGGTTACGTGCACCCACAATTTTTACTACTGGTATACAGTGCCATTGTCTGACTGGGAATTCAAAGAATATATTGGGAATACAAATACCCTCATTTCTTGCTACTGCCATATAGTGCCAGTGTCTGACTGGGAATTCAAAGAATATATTGGGGTTACGTGCACCCACAATTTTTACTACTGGTATACAGTGCCATTGTCTGACTGGGAATTCAAAGAGTATATTGGGAATACAAATACCCTCATTTCTTGCTACTGCCATATAGTGCCAGTTTCTGACTGGGAATTCAAAGAATATATTGGGGTTACGTGCACCCACAATTTTTACTACTGGTATACAGTGCCATTGTCTGACTGGGAATTCAAAGAATATATTGGGGTTATAAATACCCTCATTTCTTGCTACTGCCATATAGTGCCAGTTTCTGACTGGTAATTCAAAGAATATATTGGGGTTACGTGCACCCACAATTTTTACTACTGGTATACAGTGCCATTGTCTGACTGGGAATTCAAAGAGTATATTGGGAATACAAATACCCTCATTTCTTGCTACTGCCATATAGTGCCAGTTTCTGACTGGGAATTCAAAGAATATATTGGGGTTACGTGCACCCACAATTTTTACTACTGGTATACAGTGCCATTGTCTGACTGGGAATTCAAAGAATATATTGGGGTTATAAATACCCTCATTTCTTGCTACTGCCATATAGTGCCAGTTTCTGACTGGTAATTCAAAGAATATATTGGGGTTACGTGCACCCACAATTTTTACTACTGGTATACAGTGCCATTGTCTGACTGGGAATTCAAAGAGTATATTGGGAATACAAATACCCTCATTTCTTGCTACTGCCATATAGTGCCAGTTTCTGACTGGGAATTCAAAGAATATATTGGGGTTACGTGCACCCACAATTTTTACTACTGGTATACAGTGCCATTGTCTGACTGGGAATTCAAAGAATATATTGGGAATACAAATACCCTCATTTCTTGCTACTGCCATATAGTGCCAGTTTCTGACTGGTAATTCAAAGAATATATTGGGGTTACGTGCACCCACAATTTTTACTACTGGTATACAGTGCCATTGTCTGACTGGGAATTCAAAGAGTATATTGGGAATACAAATACCCTCATTTCTTGCTACTGCCATATAGTGCCAGTTTCTGACTGGGAATTCAAAGAATATATTGGGGTTACGTGCACCCACAATTTTTACTACTGGTATACAGTGCCATTGTCTGACTGGGAATTCAAAGAATATATTGGGGTTATAAATACCCTCATTTCTTGCTACTGCCATATAGTGCCAGTTTCTGACTGGTAATTCAAAGAATATATTGGGGTTACGTGCACCCACAATTTTTACTACTGGTATACAGTGCCATTGTCTGACTGGGAATTCAAAGAGTATATTGGGAATACAAATACCCTCATTTCTTGCTACTGCCATATAGTGCCAGTTTCTGACTGGGAATTCAAAGAATATATTGGGGTTACGTGCACCCCACAATTTTTACTACTGGTATACAGTGCCATTGTCTGACTGGGAATTCAAAGAATATATTGGGGTTATAAATACCCTCATTTCTTGCTACTGCCATATAGTGCCAGTTTCTGACTGGTAATTCAAAGAATATATTGGGGTTACGTGCACCCACAATTTTTACTACTGGTATACAGTGCCATTGTCTGACTGGGAATTCAAAGAGTATATTGGGAATACAAATACCCTCATTTCTTGCTACTGCCATATAGTGCCAGTTTCTGACTGGGAATTCAAAGAATATATTGGGGTTACGTGCACCCACAATTTTTACTACTGGTATACAGTGCCATTGTCTGACTGGGAATTCAAAGAATATATTGGGGTTATAAATACCCTCATTTCTTGCTACTGCCATATAGTGCCAGTTTCTGACTGGTAATTCAAAGAATATATTGGGGTTACGTGCACCCACAATTTTTACTACTGGTATACAGTGCCATTGTCTGACTGGGAATTCAAAGAGTATATTGGGAATACAAATACCCTCATTTCTTGCTACTGCCATATAGTGCCAGTTTCTGACTGGGAATTCAAAGAATATATTGGGGTTACGTGCACCCACAATTTTTACTACTGGTATACAGTGCCATTGTCTGACTGGGAATTCAAAGAATATATTGGGGTTATAAATACCCTCATTTCTTGCTACTGCCATATAGTGCCAGTTTCTGACTGGGAATTCAAAGAATATATTGGGGTTACGTGCACCCACAATTTTTACTACTGGTATACAGTGCCATTGTCTGACTGGGAATTCAAAGAATATATTGGGAATACAAATACCCTCATTTCTTGCTACTGCCATATAGTGCCAGTGTCTGACTGGGAATTCAAAGAATATATTGGGGTTACGTGCACCCACAATTTTTACTACTGGTATACAGTGCCATTGTCTGACTGGGAATTCAAAGAGTATATTGGGAATACAAATACCCTCATTTCTTGCTACTGCCATATAGTGCCAGTTTCTGACTGGTAATTCAAAGAATATATTGGGGTTACGTGCACCCACAATTTTTACTACTGGTATACAGTGCCATTGTCTGACTGGGAATTCAAAGAGTATATTGGGAATACAAATACCCTCATTTCTTGCTACTGCCATATAGTGCCAGTTTCTGACTGGGAATTCAAAGAATATATTGGGGTTACGTGCACCCACAATTTTTACTACTGGTATACAGTGCCATTGTCTGACTGGGAATTCAAAGAATATATTGGGGTTATAAATACCCTCATTTCTTGCTACTGCCATATAGTGCCAGTTTCTGACTGGTAATTCAAAGAATATATTGGGGTTACGTGCACCCACAATTTTTACTACTGGTATACAGTGCCATTGTCTGACTGGGAATTCAAAGAGTATATTGGGAATACAAATACCCTCATTTCTTGCTACTGCCATATAGTGCCAGTTTCTGACTGGTAATTCAAAGAATATATTGGGGTTACGTGCACCCACAATTTTTACTACTGGTATACAGTGCCATTGTCTGACTGGGAATTCAAAGAATATATTGGGGTTATAAATACCCTCATTTCTTGCTACTGCCATATAGTGCCAGTTTCTGACTGGTAATTCAAAGAATATATTGGGGTTACGTGCACCCACAATTTTTACTACTGGTATACAGTGCCATTGTCTGACTGGGAATTCAAAGAGTATATTGGGAATACAAATACCCTCATTTCTTGCTACTGCCATATAGTGCCAGTTTCTGACTGGTAATTCAAAGAATATATTGGGGTTACGTGCACCCACAATTTTTACTACTGGTATACAGTGCCATTGTCTGACTGGGAATTCAAAGAATATATTGGGGTTATAAATACCCTCATTTCTTGCTACTGCCATATAGTGCCAGTTTCTGACTGGTAATTCAAAGAATATATTGGGGTTACGTGCACCCACAATTTTTACTACTGGTATACAGTGCCATTGTCTGACTGGGAATTCAAAGAGTATATTGGGAATACAAATACCCTCATTTCTTGCTACTGCCATATAGTGCCAGTTTCTGACTGGTAATTCAAAGAATATATTGGGGTTACGTGCACCCACAATTTTTACTACTGGTATACAGTGCCATTGTCTGACTGGGAATTCAAAGAATATATTGGGGTTATAAATACCCTCATTTCTTGCTACTGCCATATAGTGCCAGTTTCTGACTGGTAATTCAAAGAATATATTGGGGTTACGTGCACCCACAATTTTTACTACTGGTATACAGTGCCATTGTCTGACTGGGAATTCAAAGAGTATATTGGGAATACAAATACCCTCATTTCTTGCTACTGCCATATAGTGCCAGTTTCTGACTGGTAATTCAAAGAATATATTGGGGTTACGTGCACCCACAATTTTTACTACTGGTATACAGTGCCATTGTCTGACTGGGAATTCAAAGAATATATTGGGGTTACGTGCACCCACAATTTTTACTACTGGTATACAGTGCCAATTTCTAACTAGGAATTCAAAATGCGCAAGGCTCCCGGAAAGGGACGTGGACGAGGCCGTGGGCGAGGTCGGGGGAATGGTTCTGGGGAGCAAGGTAGCAGTGAAGCCACAGGGCGTCCCGTGCCTACTCCTGTGGGGCAGCAAGCATTGCGCCACTCCACAGTGCCAGGGTTGCTTGCCACATTAACTAAACTGCAGGGTACAAACCTTAGTAGGCCCGAGAACCAGGAACAGGTCTTGCAATGGCTGTCAGAGAACGCTTACAGCACATTGTCCAGCAGCCAGTCAGACTCTGCCTCCTCTCCTCCTATTACCCAACAGTCTTGTCTTCCTTCCTCCCAAAATTCCGAAGCTTTACAGAACAATAACCCAAACTGTCCCTGCTCCCCAGAGCTGTTCTCCGCTCCTTTCATTGTCCCTCAACCTGCCTCTCCACGTCACGATTCCACGAACCTAACAGAGGAGCATCTGTGTCCAGATGCTCAAACACTAGAGTCTCCTCCATCTCCGTTCGATTTGGTGGTGGATGACCAGCAACCCACCCTCATCGACGATGATGTGACGCAGTTGCCGTCAGGGCATCCAGTTGACCGGCGCATTGTGCGGGAGGAGGAGATGAGACAGGAGTTGGAAGAGGAAGTGGTGGATGATGAGGACACTGACCCGACCTGGACAGGGGGGATGTCAAGCGGGGAAAGTAGTGTGGATGTTGAGGCAGGTGCAGCACCAAAAAGGGTAGCTAAAGGCAGAGGCAGAGGTCAGCAGCTTAGGCGAAGCCAGGCCACACCCGGAATCTCCCAAGATGTTCCAGTTCGTACCCAGCCCCGAAAAACTCCCACCTCGAGGGCACGTTTCTCGAAGGTGTGGAGTTTTTTCAAGGAATGCGCCGAGGACAGATATAGTGTTGTCTGCACAATTTGCCTCTCGAAATTGATTAGGGGCTCTGAGAAGAGCAACCTGTCCACCACTTCAATGCGCCGTCATTTGGAATCCAAGCACTGGAATCAGTGGCAGGCAGCAACAGCAGGACAAAGGCCGCCTGCCGTTCACGCCACTGCCTCTGCCTCTGCCTCTGCCACTGCTGACTGTGCTGGCGATGCACTCCAGAGGACGAGCCAGGACACCACTTCATCTGCCTCCGCCACTTTGTTGACTTCTACCTCATCCTCCCCTGGTCCTGTCTTATCTCCTTCTCCTGCACCATCAAAGGCACCATCAGGCGTTTCTTTACAACAACCCACCATCTCTCAGACATTGGAGCGGCGGCAGAAATACACTGCTAACCACCCACACGCGCAAGCCTTGAACGCCAACATCGCTAAACTGCTGGCCCAGGAGATGTTGGCGTTCCGGCTTGTTGAAACTCCCGCCTTCCTGGACCTGATGGCAACTGCGGCACCTCGCTATGCCGTCCCTAGCCGTCACTACTTCTCCCGGTGTGCCGTCCCCGCCTTGCACCAGCACGTGTCACTCAACATCAGGCGGGCCCTTAGTTCCGCGCTTTGCACAAAGGTCCACTTGACCACCGACGCGTGGACAAGTGCATGCGGACAGGGACGCTACATTTCACTGACGGCACACTGGGTGAATGTAGTTGAGGCTGGGACTGCTTCCCAAACTGGCCCGGTGTACCTCGTCTCCCCGCCTAACATTCCTGGCAGGGACACGAGAAGAACACCCCCCTCCTCCTCCTCCTCCTCCGCCTCCTCCTCCGCTGTTAGATTGACCCCAGCTACGAGTTGGAAACGTTGCAGCACTGGCGTTGGTAGACGTCAGCAGGCTGTGCTGAAGCTGATCAGCTTGGGGGACAGACAGCACACTGCCTCCGAGGTGAGGGATGCCCTCCTCGATGAGACGGCAATATGGTTTGAGCCGCTGCACCTGGGCCCAGGCATGGTCGTTTGTGATAACGGCCGGAACCTGGTAGCAGCTCTGGAGCTTGCCGGACTCCAACATGTTCCATGCCTGGCCCACGTCTTCAACCTAGTGGTGCAACGTTTCCTAAAGAGCTACCCCAATGTTCCAGAGCTACTGGTGAAAGTGCGGCGCATGTGCGCCCACTTTCGCAAGTCGACAGTAGCCGCTGCTAGCTTAAAATCTCTCCAGCAACGCCTGCATGTGCCACAACACCGGCTTTTGTGCGACGTCCCCACACGCTGGAACTCAACGTTTCAGATGTTGAATAGAGTGGTTGAGCAGCAGAGACCTTTGATGGAATACCAGCTACAAAACCCTAGGGTGCCACAAAGTCAGCTGCCTCAGTTTCACATCCATGAGTGGCCATGGATGAGAGACCTTTGTGACATCCTACGGGTCTTTGAGGAGTCCACAAGGAGGGTGAGCTCTGAGGATGCGATGGTGAGCCTTACAATCCCGCTCTTGTGTGTTCTGAGAGAATCCCTGATTGACATCAGGGATAACTCAGATCACACAGAGGAGTTAGGGATAGCATCCGATCCGTCACAGCTGGAGAGTAGGTCCACACATCTGTCCGCTTCACTGCGTTTAATGGAGGAGGAGGAGGAGGAAGAAGAGTTGTCCGATGATGTGATGGTGATACAGGAGGCTTCCGGGCAACTTCGAATCGTCCCATTGTTGCAGCGCGGATGGGTAGACATGGAGGATGAGGAGGAAATGGAGATTGAACTTTCCGGTGGGGCCAGAGGAGTCATGCCAACTAACACTGTGGCAGACATGGCTGAGTTCATGTTGGGGTGCTTTACAACCGACAAGCGTATTGTCAAAATCATGGAGGACAACCAGTACTGGATCTTTGCTATCCTTGACCCCCCGGTATAAAAAACAACATCTCGTCTTTTATTCCGGTAGAGGGGAGGGCCAATCGCATCAATGCTTGCCACAGGCAATTGGTGCAGAATATGATGGAGATGTTTCCAGCATGGGACGTTGGCGGCAGGGAGGGCAGTTCCTCCAGTAGGCAACCAAGTTCTCACCGGTCCACACAAACGAGGGGCACACTGTCCTAAGGTCTGGGACACCTTGATGGCACCCCCTCGCCAAAGTGCCGCCACGGAGGGTCCTAGTGTCACCAGGCGTGAGAAGTATAGGCGCATGTTGCGGGAATACCTTTCCGACCACAGCCCTGTCCTCTCCGACCCCTCTGCGCCCTACACGTATTGGGTGTCGAAGTTGGACCTGTGGCTTGAACTTGCCCTATATGCCTTGGAGGTGCTGTCCTGTCCTGCCGCCAGCGTCCTATCTGAGAGGGTGTTCAGTGCAGCCGGTGGCATCATCACTGACAAGCGCACCCGTCTGTCAGCTGAGAGTGCCGACCGGCTCACTTTGATAAAAATGAACCACCACTGGATAGAGCCTTCATTTTTG
This sequence comes from Leptodactylus fuscus, assembly GCF_031893055.1. Classification (NCBI taxonomy): domain Eukaryota; kingdom Metazoa; phylum Chordata; class Amphibia; order Anura; family Leptodactylidae; genus Leptodactylus; species Leptodactylus fuscus. The sequence goes on along the minus strand of NC_134269.1, from coordinate 179,651,439 downwards.
TGCCCACCTGTGTAAAGCACCCCAACATGAAACTCCATGTCTGTACTCAACCTCTCCAATTCCTCCGCATCCTCATACTCATCCACCATAAGCGTTGCACAATTCTGCTAATACTAGGCTCCCTCCAACATGATTTCCCCCAACTCTGCTGGTTAGAGGCTCCCTCCACCCTGATTTCCACCAACTCTGCTGGTTAGAGGCTCCCTCCACCCTGCTTTCCCACAACTCTGCTGGTTAGAGGCTCCTTCCACCATGAATTTTGCCCAAACTGGGCTGTTTAGAGGCTCCCTCCACCATGAATTGGTCCAAACTGGGTTTTTTAGAGGCTCCCTCCACCATGAATTGGTCCAAACTGGGCTGGTTAGAGGCTCCCTCCACCATGAATTGGTCCAAACTGGGCTGGTTAGAGGCTCCCTCCACCATGAATTGGTCCAAACTGGGGTGGTTAGAGGCTCCCTCCACCATTAATTGGTCCAAACTGGGCAGGTTAGAGGCTCCCTCCACCATTAATTGGTCCAAACTGGGCTGGTTAGAGGCTCCCTCCACCATTAATTGGTCCAAACTGGGCTGGTTAGAGGCTCCCTCCACCATGAATTTGCCCAAACTGGGCTGTTTAGAGGCTCCCTCCACCATGAATTTGCCCAAAACTGGGCTGGTTAGAGGCTCCCTCCACCATGAATTGGTCCAAACGGGTTTTTAGAGGCTCCCTTCACCATGAATTGGTCCAAACTTGGCTGTTTAGAGGCTCCCTCCACCATGAATTGGTCCAAACTGGGGTGGTTAGAGGCTCCCTCCACCATGAATTTGCCCAAACTGGGCTGTTTTAGAGGCTCCCTCCACCATGAATTGGTCCAAACTGGGTTTTTTAGAGCTCCCTTCCACCATGAATTGGTCCAAACTGGGCTGGTTAGAGGCTCCCTCCACCATGAATTGGTCCAAACTGGGCTGGTTAGAGGCTCCCTCCACCATGAATTGGTCCAAACTGGGCTGGTTAGAGGCTCCCTCCACCATGAATTGGTCCAAACTGGGCTGGTTAGAGGCTCCCTCCACCATGAATTTGCCCAAACTGGGCTGTTTAGAGGCTCCCTCCACCATGAATTGGTCCAAACTGGGCTGGTTAGAGGCTCCCTCCACCATGAATTGGTCCAAACTGGGCTGGTTAGAGGCTCCCTCCACCATGAATTGGTCCAAACTGGGCTGGTTAGAGGCTCCCTCCACCATGAATTGGTCCAAACTGGGCTGGTTAGAGGCTCCCTCCACCATGAATTGGTCCAAACTGGGCTGGTTAGAGGCTCCCTCCACCATGAATTTGCCCAAACTGGGCTGTTTAGAGGCTCCCTCCACCATGAATTGGTCCAAACTGGGCTGGTTAGAGGCTCCCTCCACCATGAATTGGTCCAAACTGGGCTGGTTAGAGGCTCCCTCCACCATGAATTTCCCAAAACTTGGCTGTTTAGAGGCTCCCTCCACCATTAATTGGTCCAAACTGGGCTGGTTAGAGGCTCCCTCCACCATGAATTTGCCCAAACTGGGCTGTTTAGAGGCTCCCTCCACCATGAATTTGCCCAAACTGGGCTGGTTAGAGGCTCCCTCCACCATGAATTGGTCCAAACTGGGGTTTTTAGAGGCTCCCTCCACCATGAATTGGTCCAAACTTGGCTGTTTAGAGGCTCCCTCCACCATGAATTGGTCCAAACTGGGGTGGTTAGAGGCTCCCTCCACCATTAATTGGTCCAAACTGGGCTGGTTAGAGGCTCCCTCCACCATGAATTTCCCAAAACTTGGCTGTTTAGAGGCTCCCTCCACCATTAATTGGTCCAAACTGGGCTGGTTAGAGGCTCCCTCCACCATGAATTTGCCCAAACTGGGCTGTTTAGAGGCTCCCTCCACCATGAATTTGCCCAAACTGGGCTGGTTAGAGGCTCCCTCCACCATGAATTGGTCCAAACTGGGGTTTTTAGAGGCTCCCTCCACCATGAATTGGTCCAAACTTGGCTGTTTAGAGGCTCCCTCCACCATGAATTGGTCCAAACTGGGGTGGTTAGAGGCTCCCTCCACCATTAATTGGTCCAAACTGGGCTGGTTAGAGGCTCCCTCCACCATGAATTTCCCAAAACTTGGCTGTTTAGAGGCTCCCTCCACCATTAATTGGTCCAAACTGGGCTGGTTAGAGGCTCCCTCCACCATTAATTGGTCCAAACTGGGCTGGTTAGAGGCTCCCTCCACCATGAATTTGCCCAAACTGGGCTGTTTAGAGGCTCCCTCCACCATGAATTTGCCCAAACTGGGCTGGTTAGAGGCTCCCTCCACCATGAATTGGTCCAAACGGGTTTTTAGAGGCTCCCTTCACCATGAATTGGTCCAAACTGGGTTTTTTAGAGGCTCCCTCCACCATGAATTGGTCCAAACTGGGGTGGTTAGAGGCTCCCTCCACCATGAATTTGCCCAAACTGGGCTGTTTAGAGGCTCCCTCCACCATGAATTGGTCCAAACTGGGTTTTTTAGAGGCTCCCTCCACCATGAATTGGTCCAAACTGGGCTGGTTAGAGGCTCCCTCCACCATGAATTGGTCCAAACTGGGCTGGTTAGAGGCTCCCTCCACCATGAATTGGTCCAAACTGGGCTGGTTAGAGGCTCCCTCCACCATGAATTGGTCCAAACTGGGCTGGTTAGAGGCTCCCTCCACCATGAATTTCCCAAAACTTGGCTGTTTAGAGGCTCCCTCCACCATTAATTGGTCCAAACTGGGCTGGTTAGAGGCTCCCTCCACCATGAATTTGCCCAAACTGGGCTGTTTAGAGGCTCCCTCCACCATGAATTGGTCCAAACTGGGCTGGTTAGAGGCTCCCTCCACCATGAATTGGTCCAAACTGGGCTGGTTAGAGGCTCCCTCCACCATGAATTTCCCAAAACTTGGCTGTTTAGAGGCTCCCTCCACCATTAATTGGTCCAAACTGGGCTGGTTAGAGGCTCCCTCCACCATGAATTTGCCCAAACTGGGCTGTTTAGAGGCTCCCTCCACCATGAATTTGCCCAAACTGGGCTGGTTAGAGGCTCCCTCCACCATGAATTGGTCCAAACTGGGGTTTTTAGAGGCTCCCTCCACCATGAATTGGTCCAAACTTGGCTGTTTAGAGGCTCCCTCCACCATGAATTGGTCCAAACTGGGGTGGTTAGAGGCTCCCTCCACCATTAATTGGTCCAAACTGGGCTGGTTAGAGGCTCCCTCCACCATGAATTTCCCAAAACTTGGCTGTTTAGAGGCTCCCTCCACCATTAATTGGTCCAAACTGGGCTGGTTAGAGGCTCCCTCCACCATTAATTGGTCCAAACTGGGCTGGTTAGAGGCTCCCTCCACCATGAATTTGCCCAAACTGGGCTGTTTAGAGGCTCCCTCCACCATGAATTTGCCCAAACTGGGCTGGTTAGAGGCTCCCTCCACCATGAATTGGTCCAAACGGGTTTTTAGAGGCTCCCTTCACCATGAATTGGTCCAAACTGGGTTTTTTAGAGGCTCCCTCCACCATGAATTGGTCCAAACTGGGGTGGTTAGAGGCTCCCTCCACCATGAATTTGCCCAAACTGGGCTGTTTAGAGGCTCCCTCCACCATGAATTGGTCCAAACTGGGTTTTTTAGAGGCTCCCTCCACCATGAATTGGTCCAAACTGGGCTGGTTAGAGGCTCCCTCCACCATGAATTGGTCCAAACTGGGCTGGTTAGAGGCTCCCTCCACCATGAATTGGTCCAAACTGGGCTGGTTAGAGGCTCCCTCCACCATGAATTGGTCCAAACTGGGCTGGTTAGAGGCTCCCTCCACCATGAATTTCCCAAAACTTGGCTGTTTAGAGGCTCCCTCCACCATTAATTGGTCCAAACTGGGCTGGTTAGAGGCTCCCTCCACCATGAATTTGCCCAAACTGGGCTGTTTAGAGGCTCCCTCCACCATGAATTGGTCCAAACTGGGCTGGTTAGAGGCTCCCTCCACCATGAATTGGTCCAAACTGGGCTGGTTAGAGGCTCCCTCCACCATGAATTTCCCAAAACTTGGCTGTTTAGAGGCTCCCTCCACCATTAATTGGTCCAAACTGGGCTGGTTAGAGGCTCCCTCCACCATGAATTTGCCCAAACTGGGCTGTTTAGAGGCTCCCTCCACCATGAATTTGCCCAAACTGGGCTGGTTAGAGGCTCCCTCCACCATGAATTGGTCCAAACTGGGGTTTTTAGAGGCTCCCTCCACCATGAATTGGTCCAAACTTGGCTGTTTAGAGGCTCCCTCCACCATGAATTGGTCCAAACTGGGGTGGTTAGAGGCTCCCTCCACCATTAATTGGTCCAAACTGGGCTGGTTAGAGGCTCCCTCCACCATGAATTTCCCAAAACTTGGCTGTTTAGAGGCTCCCTCCACCATTAATTGGTCCAAACTGGGCTGGTTAGAGGCTCCCTCCACCATGAATTTGCCCAAACTGGGCTGTTTAGAGGCTCCCTCCACCATGAATTGGTCCAAACGGGTTTTTAGAGGCTCCCTTCACCATGAATTGGTCCAAACTTGGCTGTTTAGAGGCTCCCTCCACCATGAATTGGTCCAAACTGGGGTGGTTAGAGGCTCCCTCCACCATGAATTTGCCCAAACTGGGCTGTTTAGAGGCTCCCTCCACCATGAATTGGTCCAAACTGGGGTGGTTAGAGGCTCCCTCCACCATTAATTGGTCCAAACTGGGCTGGTTAGAGGCTCCCTCCACCATTAATTGGTCCAAACTGGGCTGGTTAGAGGCTCCCTCCACCATGAATTTGCCCAAACTGGGCTGGTTAGAGGCTCCCTCCACCATAAATTGGTCCAAACTGGGGTTTTTAGAGGCTCCCTCCACCATGAATTGGTCCAAACTGGGGTTTTTAGAGTCTCCCTCCACCATGAATTGGTCCAAACTGGGGTTTTTAGAGGCTCCCTCCACCATGAATTTGCCCAAACTCTGCTGGTTAGAGGCTCAATCCACCCTGATTTTCAAAACAAATGTTGGTGCCAACCTCAACTTACTACAAGGGCCAAATTCACTGCTGGTGACAAGCTCTCCTCACTGCAAGTGCCAAATACACATGTTTCAAGGTGTTTTCCTACTGTCAGAGAGGTGGTATTGAGTGTGTAAAGTGTGTAGTTGTTAGGCTGTGATGTTGGGGTAATAGAGGGTCTTTGGTGTGTTAGATGCCGCCAGACATGCTTCCCCTGCTGTCCCAGTGTCATTCCAGAGGTGTTGGCATCATTTCCTAGGGTGTCATAGTGGACTTGGTGACCCTCCAGACACGGATTTGGGTTTCCCCCTTAACGAGTATCTGTTCCCCATAGACTATAATGGGGTTCGAAACCCGTTCGAACACACGAACATTGAGCGGCTGTTCGAATCGAATTTCGAACCTCGAACATTTTAGTGTTCGCTCATCTCTAATCCTATTACATCTCTTATCAGTGTCAGGGCCTAGTAATACTGTGAGGGCTGCTCTGTATTACTATTCATCCTATTACATCTCTTATCAGTGTCAGGTCCTAGTAATACTGTGAGGGCAGCTCTGTATTACTATTCATCCTATTACATCTCTTATCAGTGTCAGGGCCTAGTAATACTGTGAGGGCTGCTCTGTATTACTATTCATCCTGTTACATCTCTTATCAGTGTCAGGTCCTAGTAATACTGTGAGGGCCGCTCTGTATTACTATTCATCCTGTTACATCTCTTATCAGTGTCAGGACATAGTAATACTGTGAGGGCGGCTCTGTATTACTATTCATCCTATTACATCTCTTATCAGTGTCAGGTCCTGGTAATACTGTGAGGGCGGCTCTGTATTACTATTCATCCTATTACATCTCTTATCAGTGTCAGGACATAGTAATACTGTGAGGGCGGCTCTGTATTACTATTCATCCTATTACATCTCTTATCAGTGTCAGGTCCTAATAATACTGTGAGGGCTGCTCTGTATTACTATTCATCCTATTACATCTCTTATCAGGGTCAGGGCCTAGTAATACTGTGAGGGCTGCTCTGTATTACTATTCATCCTATTACATCTCTTATCAGTGTCAGGTCCTAGTAATACTGTGAGGGCCGCTCTGTATTACTATTCATCCTGTTACATCTCTTATCAGTGTCAGGACATAGTAAGGGTGCATTCACACTGAGTAAACGCTAGCTTATTTTGTAGAGTAAAATTACACTTGTAAATTTTGCTATCCCATTGACTTCAATGATATTTTTTTACAAGTGTAAAAATACGCCTGTAAAAAATACGCCTGTAAAAAATACGCCTGTAAAAATACGCCTGTAAAATGTCATTGAAGTCAATGGGATAGCAAAATTTACAAGTGTAATTTTACTCTACAGAATAAGCTAGCGTTTACTCAGTGTGAATGCACCCTAAAGGGTGCATTCACACTGAGTAAACGCTAGCTTATTTTGTAGAGTAAAATTACACTTGTAAATTTTGCTCTCCCATTGACTTCAATGATATTTTTTTACAAGTGTAAAAATACGCCTGTAAAAAATACGCCTGTAAAAAATACGCCTGTAAAAATACGCCTGTAAAATGTCATTGAAGTCAATGGGATAGCAAAATTTACAAGTGTAATTTTACTCTACAAAATAAGCTAGCGTTTACTCAGTGTGAATGCACCCTAATACTGTGAGGGCGGCTCTGTATTACTATTCATCCTATTACATCTCTTATCTGTGTCAGGGCCTAGTAATACTGTGAGGGCTGCTCTGTATTACTATTCATCCTGTTACATCTCTTATCAGTGTCAGGTCCTAGTAATACTGTGAGGGCCACTCTGTATTACTATTCATCCTATTACATCTCTTATCAGTGTCAGGACATAGTAAGGGTGCATTCACACGGAGTAAAATGGAGTGTAATTTGGAGCGTTTACGGAGCGTTTACGGAGCGTATACGGAGTGTTTACGGAGCGTTTATGGAAGGTTTACGTAAACGCTCCGTAAACGCTCCGTATACGCTCCATAAACGCTCCAAATTACACTCCATTTTACTCCGTGTGAATGCACCCTAATACTGTGAGAGCGGCTCTGTATTACTATTCATCCTATTACATCTCTTATCAGTGTCAGGTCCTAGTAATACTGTGAGGGCGGCTCTGTATTACTATTCATCCTATTACATCTCTTATCAGTGTCAGGTCCTAGTAATACTGTGAGGGCGGCTCTGTATTACTATTCATCCTATTACATCTCTTATCAGTGTCAGGTCCTAGTAATACTGTGAGGGCTGCTCTGTATTACTATTCATCCTATTACATCTCTTATCAGTGTCAGGTACTAGTAATACTGTGAGGGCCGCTCTGTATTACTATTAATCCTGTTACATCTCTTATCAGTGTCAGGACATAGTAATACTGTGAGGGCGGCTCTGTATTACTATTCATCCTATTACATCTCTTATCAGTGTCAGGTCCTAGTAATACTGTGAGGGCTGCTCTGTATTACTATTCATCCTATTACATCTCTTATCAGTGTCAGGGCCTAGTAATACTGTGAGGGCTGCTCTGTATTACTATTCATCCTATTACATCTCTTATCAGTGTCAGGTCCTAGTAATACTGTGAGGGCCGCTCTGTATTACTATTTATCCTGTTACATCTCTTATCAGTGTCAGGACATAGTAATACTGTGAGGGCGGCTCTGTATTACTATTCATCCTATTACATCTCTTATCAGTGTCAGGACATAGTAATACTGTGAGGGCTGCTCTGTATTACTATTCATCCTATTACATCTCTTATCAGTGTCAGATCCTAGTAATACTGTGAGGGCTGCTCTGTATTACTATTCATCCTATTACATCTCTTATCAGTGTCAGGTCCTAGTAATACTGTGAGGGCGGCTCTCTATTACTATTCATCCTATTACATCTCTTATCAGTGTCAGGTCCTAGTAATACTGTGATGGCCGCTCTGTATTACTATTCATCCTATTACATCTCTTATCAGTGTCAGGTCCTAGTAATACTGTGAGGGCGGCTCTGTATTACTATTCATCCTATTACATCTCTTATCAGTGTCAGGTCCTAGTAATACTGTGAGGACTGCTCTGTATTACTATTCATCCTATTACATCTCTTATCAGTGTCAGGGCCTAGTAATACTGTGAGGGCTGCTCTGTATTACTATTCATCCTATTACATCTCTTATCAGTGTCAGGTCCTAGTAATACTATGAGGGCCGCTCTGCATTACTATTCATCCTGTTACATCTCTTATCAGTGTCAGGACATAGTAATACTGTGAGGGCGGCTCTGTATTACTATTCATCCTATTACATCTCTTATCAGTGTCAGGTCCTAGTAATACTGTGAGGGCTGCTCTGTATTACTATTCATCCTATTACATCTCTTATCAGTGTCAGGACATAGTAATACTGTGAGGGCGGCTCTGTATTACTATTCATCCTATTACATCTCTTATCAGTGTCAGGTCCTAGTAATACTGTGAGGGCGGCTCTGTATTACTATTCATCCTATTACATCTCTTATCAGTGTCAGGACATAGTAATACTGTGAGGGCGGCTCTGTATTACTATTCATCCTATTACATCTCTTATCAGTGTCAGGACATAGTAATACTGTGAGGGCGGCTCTGTATTACTATTCATCCTATTACATCTCTTATCAGTGTCAGGTCCTAGTAATACTGTGATGGCCGCTCTGTATTACTATTCATCCTATTACATTTCTTATCAGTGTCAGGTCCTAGTAATACTGTGAGGGCTGCTCTGTATTACTATTCATCCTATTACATCTCTTATCAGTGTCAGGGCCTAGTAATACTGTGAGGGCTGCTCTGTATTACTATTCATCCTATTACATCTCTTATCAGTGTAAGGTCCTAGTAATACTGTGAGGGCTGCTCTGTATTACTATTCATCCTATTACATCTCTTATCAGTGTCAGGTCCTAGTAATACTGTGAGGGCTGCTCTGTATTACTATTCATCCTATTACATCTCTTATCAGTGTCAGGGCCTAGTAATACTGTGAGGGCCGCTCTGTATTACTATTCATCCTATTACATCTCTTATCAGTGTCAGGGCCTAGTAATACTGTGATGGCTGCTCTGTATTACTATTCATCCTATTACATCTCTTATCAGTGTCAGGGCCTAGTAATACTGTGAGGGCCGCTCTGTATTACTATTCATCCTATTACATCTCTTATCAGTGTCAGGGCCTAGTAATAATGTGATGGCTGCACTGTATTACTATTCATCCTATTACATCTCTTATCAGTGTCAGGTCCTAGTAATACTGTGAGGGCTGCTCTGTATTACTATTCATCCTATTACATCTCTTATCAGTGTCAGGACATAGTATTAATGTGAGGGCCGCTCTGTATTACTATTCATCCTATTACATCTCTTATCAGTGTCAGGTCCTAGTAATACTGTGATGGCCGCTCTGTATTACTATTCATCCTATTACATCTCTTATCAGTGTCAGGTCCTAGTAATACTGTGAGGGCCGCTCTGTATTACTATTCATCCTATTACATCTCTTATCAGTGTCAGGGCCTAGTAATACTGTGATGGCTGCTCTGTATTACTATTCATCCTATTACATCTCTTATCAGTGTCAGGACATAGTAATACTGTGAGGGCTGCTCTGTATTACTATTCATCCTATTACATCTCTTATCAGTGTCAGGACAGAGTAATAATGTGAGGGCCGCTCTGTATTACTATTCATCCTATTACATCTCTTATCAGTGTCAGGTCCTAGTAATACTGTGAGGGCGCTCTGTATTACTATTCATCCTATTACATCTCTTATCAGTGTCAGGTCCTAGTAATACTGTGAGGGCGGCTCTGTATTACTATTCATCCTATTACATCTCTTATCAGTGTCAGGTCCTAGTAATACTGTGAGGGCGGCTCTGTATTACTATTCATCCTATTACATCTCTTATCAGTGTCAGGTCCTAGTAATACTGTGAGGGCTGCTCTGTATTACTATTCATCCTATTACATCTCTTATCAGTGTCAGGTCCTAGTAATACTGTGAGGGCTGCTCTGTATTACTATTCATCCTATTACATCTCTTATCAGTGTCAGGGCCTAGTAATACTGTGAGGGCTGCTCTGTATTACTATTCATCCTATTACATCTCTTATCAGTGTCAGGTCCTAGTAATACTGTGAGGGCTGCTCTGTATTACTATTCATCCTATTACATCTCTTATCAGTGTCAGGTCCTAGTAATACTGTGAGGGCTGCTCTGTATTACTATTCATCCTATTACATCTCTTATCAGTGTCAGGGCCTAGTAATACTGTGAGGGCCGCTCTGTATTACTATTCATCCTATTACATCTCTTATCAGTGTCAGGGCCTAGTAATACTGTGATGGCTGCTCTGTATTACTATTCATCCTATTACATCTCTTATCAGTGTCAGGGCCTAGTAATACTGTGAGGGCCGCTCTGTATTACTATTCATCCTATTACATCTCTTATCAGTGTCAGGGCCTAGTAATACTGTGATGGCTGCTCTGTATTACTATTCATCCTATTACGTCTCTTATCAGTGTCAGGTCCTAGTAATACTGTGAGGGCGCTCTGTATTACTATTCATCCTATTACATCTCTTATCAGTGTCAGGTCCTAGTAATACTGTGAGGGCGGCTCTGTATTACTATTCATCCTATTACATCTCTTATCAGTGTCAGGTCCTAGTAATACTGTGAGGGCGCCTCTCTATTACTATTCATCCTATTACATCTCTTATCAGTGTCAGGTCCTAGTAATACTGTGAGGGCTGCTCTGTATTACTATTCATCCTATTACATCTCTTATCAGTGTCAGGACATAGTAATACTGTGAGGGCGGCTCTGTATTACAATTCATCCTATTACATCTCTTATCAGTGTCAGGTCCTAGTAATACTGTGAGGGCCGCTCTGTATTACTATTCATCCTATTACATCTCTTATCAGTGTCAGGTGCTAGTAATACTGTGAGGGCGCTCTGTATTACTATTCATCCTATTACATCTCTTATCAGTGTCAGGTCCTAGTAATACTGTGAGGGCGGCTCTGTATTACTATTCATCCTATTACATCTCTTATCAGTGTCAGGTCCTAGTAATACTGTGAGGGCGGCTCTCTATTACTATTCATCCTATTACATCTCTTATCAGTGTCAGGTCCTAGTAATACTGTGAGGGCTGCTCTGTATTACTATTCATCCTATTACATCTCTTATCAGTGTCAGGACATAGTAATACTGTGAGGGCGGCTCTGTATTACTATTCATCCTATTACATCTCTTATCAGTGTCAGGTCCTAGTAATACTGTGAGGGCCGCTCTGTATTACTATTCATCCTATTACATCTCTTATCAGTGTCAGGTCCTAGTAATAATGTGAGGGCCGCTCTGTATTACTATTCATCCTATTACATCTCTTATCAGTGTCAGGGCCTAGTAATACTGTGAGGGCGGCTCTGTATTACTATTCATCCTATTACATCTCTTATCAGTGTCAGGACATAGTAATACTGTGAGGGCCGCTCTGTATTACTATTCATCCTATTACATCTCTTATCAGTGTCAGGGCCTAGTAATACTGTGAGGGCTGCTCTGTATTACTATTCATCCTATTACATCTCTTATCAGTGTCAGGTCCTAGTAATACTGTGAGGGCTGCTCTGTATTACTATTCATCCTATTACATCTCTTATCAGTGTCAGGTCCTAGTAATACTGTGAGGGCGGCTCTCTATTACTATTCATCCTATTACATCTCTTATTAGTGTCAGGTCCTAGTAATACTGTGATGGCAGCTCTGTATTACTATTCATCCTATTACATCTCTTATCAGTGTCAAGGCCTAGTAATACTGTGAGGGCTGCTCTGTATTACTATTCATCCTATTACATCTCTTATCAGTGTCAGATCCTAGTAATACTGTGAGGGCCGCTCTGTATTACTATTCATCCTGTTACATCTCTTATCAGTGTCAGGACATAGTAATACTGTGAGGGCGGCTCTGTATTACTATTCATCCTATTACATCTCTTATCAGTGTCAGGACATAGTAATACTGTGAGGGCCGCTCTGTATTACTATTCATCCTATTACATCTCTTATCAGTGTCAGGGCCTAGTAATACTGTGATGGCCGCTCTGTATTATTATTCATCCTATTACATCTCTTATCAGTGTCAGGACATAGTAATACTGTGAGGGCCGCTCTGTATTACTATTCATCCTATTACATCTCTTATCAGTGTCAGGGCCTAGTAATACTGTGAGGGCTGCTCTGTATTACTATTCATCCTATTACATCTCTTATCAGTGTCAGGTCCTAGTAATACTGTGAGGGCTGCTCTGTATTACTATTCATCCTATTACATCTCTTATCAGTGTCAGGTCCTAGTAATACTGTGAGGGCGGCTCTCTATTACTATTCATCCTATTACATCTCTTATTAGTGTCAGGTCCTAGTAATACTGTGATGGCAGCTCTGTATTACTATTCATCCTATTACATCTCTTATTAGTGTCAGGTCCTAGTAATAATGTGAGGGCCGCTCTGTATTACTATTCATCCTATTACATCTCTTATCAGTGTCAGGGCCTAGTAATACTGTGAGGGCTGCTCTGTATTACTATTCATCCTATTACATCTCTTATCAGTGTCAGGTCCTAGTAATACTGTGAGGGCCACTCTGTATTACTATTCATCCTATTACATCTCTTATCAGTGTCAGGACATAGTAAGGGTGCATTCACACGGAGTAAAATGGAGTGTAATTTGGAGCGTTTACGGAGCGTATACGGAGTGTTTACGGAGCGTTTATGGAAGGTTTACGTAAACGCTCTGTAAACGCTCCGTATACGCTCCATAAACGCTCCAAATTACACTCCATTTTACTCCGTGTGAATGCACCCTAATACTGTGAGAGCGGCTCTGTATTACTATTCATCCTATTACATCTCTTATCAGTGTCAGGTCCTAGTAATACTGTGAGGGCGGCTCTGTATTACTATTCATCCTATTACATCTCTTATCAGTGTCAGGTCCTAGTAATACTGTGAGGGCGGCTCTGTATTACTATTCATCCTATTACATCTCTTATCAGTGTCAGGTCCTAGTAATACTGTGAGGGCTGCTCTGTATTACTATTCATCCTATTACATCTCTTATCAGTGTCAGGTCCTAGTAATACTGTGAGGGCCGCTCTGTATTACTATTAATCCTGTTACATCTCTTATCAGTGTCAGGACATAGTAATACTGTGAGGGCGGCTCTGTATTACTATTCATCCTATTACATCTCTTATCAGTGTCAGGTCCTAGTAATACTGTGAGGGCTGCTCTGTATTACTATTCATCCTATTACATCTCTTATCAGTGTCAGGGCCTAGTAATACTGTGAGGGCTGCTCTGTATTACTATTCATCCTATTACATCTCTTATCAGTGTCAGATCCTAGTAATACTGTGAGGGCTGCTCTGTATTACTATTCATCCTATTACATCTCTTATCAGTGTCAGGTCCTAGTAATACTGTGAGGGCGGCTCTCTATTACTATTCATCCTATTACATCTCTTATCAGTGTCAGGTCCTAGTAATACTGTGATGGCCGCTCTGTATTACTATTCATCCTATTACATCTCTTATCAGTGTCAGGTCCTAGTAATACTGTGAGGGCGGCTCTGTATTACTATTCATCCTATTACATCTCTTATCAGTGTCAGGTCCTAGTAATACTGTGAGGACTGCTCTGTATTACTATTCATCCTATTACATCTCTTATCAGTGTCAGGGCCTAGTAATACTGTGAGGGCTGCTCTGTATTACTATTCATCCTATTACATCTCTTATCAGTGTCAGGTCCTAGTAATACTATGAGGGCCGCTCTGCATTACTATTCATCCTGTTACATCTCTTATCAGTGTCAGGACATAGTAATACTGTGAGGGCGGCTCTGTATTACTATTCATCCTATTACATCTCTTATCAGTGTCAGGTCCTAGTAATACTGTGAGGGCTGCTCTGTATTACTATTCATCCTATTACATCTCTTATCAGTGTCAGGACATAGTAATACTGTGAGGGCGGCTCTGTATTACTATTCATCCTATTACATCTCTTATCAGTGTCAGGTCCTAGTAATACTGTGAGGGCGGCTCTGTATTACTATTCATCCTATTACATCTCTTATCAGTGTCAGGACATAGTAATACTGTGAGGGCGGCTCTGTATTACTATTCATCCTATTACATCTCTTATCAGTGTCAGGACATAGTAATACTGTGAGGGCGGCTCTGTATTACTATTCATCCTATTACATCTCTTATCAGTGTCAGGTCCTAGTAATACTGTGATGGCCGCTCTGTATTACTATTCATCCTATTACATTTCTTATCAGTGTCAGGTCCTAGTAATACTGTGAGGGCTGCTCTGTATTACTATTCATCCTATTACATCTCTTATCAGTGTCAGGGCCTAGTAATACTGTGAGGGCTGCTCTGTATTACTATTCATCCTATTACATCTCTTATCAGTGTAAGGTCCTAGTAATACTGTGAGGGCTGCTCTGTATTACTATTCATCCTATTACATCTCTTATCAGTGTCAGGTCCTAGTAATACTGTGAGGGCTGCTCTGTATTACTATTCATCCTATTACATCTCTTATCAGTGTCAGGGCCTAGTAATACTGTGAGGGCCGCTCTGTATTACTATTCATCCTATTACATCTCTTATCAGTGTCAGGACCTAGTAATACTGTGATGGCTGCTCTGTATTACTATTCATCCTATTACATCTCTTATCAGTGTCAGGGCCTAGTAATACTGTGAGGGCCGCTCTGTATTACTATTCATCCTATTACATCTCTTATCAGTGTCAGGGCCTAGTAATAATGTGATGGCTGCACTGTATTACTATTCATCCTATTACATCTCTTATCAGTGTCAGGTCCTAGTAATACTGTGAGGGCTGCTCTGTATTACTATTCATCCTATTACATCTCTTATCAGTGTCAGGACATAGTATTAATGTGAGGGCCGCTCTGTATTACTATTCATCCTATTACATCTCTTATCAGTGTCAGGTCCTAGTAATACTGTGATGGCCGCTCTGTATTACTATTCATCCTATTACATCTCTTATCAGTGTCAGGTCCTAGTAATACTGTGAGGGCCGCTCTGTATTACTATTCATCCTATTACATCTCTTATCAGTGTCAGGGCCTAGTAATACTGTGATGGCTGCTCTGTATTACTATTCATCCTATTACATCTCTTATCAGTGTCAGGACATAGTAATACTGTGAGGGCTGCTCTGTATTACTATTCATCCTATTACATCTCTTATCAGTGTCAGGACAGAGTAATAATGTGAGGGCCGCTCTGTATTACTATTCATCCTATTACATCTCTTATCAGTGTCAGGTCCTAGTAATACTGTGAGGGCGCTCTGTATTACTATTCATCCTATTACATCTCTTATCAGTGTCAGGTCCTAGTAATACTGTGAGGGCGGCTCTGTATTACTATTCATCCTATTACATCTCTTATCAGTGTCAGGTCCTAGTAATACTGTGAGGGCGGCTCTGTATTACTATTCATCCTATTACATCTCTTATCAGTGTCAGGTCCTAGTAATACTGTGAGGGCTGCTCTGTATTACTATTCATCCTATTACATCTCTTATCAGTGTCAGGTCCTAGTAATACTGTGAGGGCTGCTCTGTATTACTATTCATCCTATTACATCTCTTATCAGTGTCAGGGCCTAGTAATACTGTGAGGGCTGCTCTGTATTACTATTCATCCTATTACATCTCTTATCAGTGTCAGGTCCTAGTAATACTGTGAGGGCTGCTCTGTATTACTATTCATCCTATTACATCTCTTATCAGTGTCAGGTCCTAGTAATACTGTGAGGGCTGCTCTGTATTACTATTCATCCTATTACATCTCTTATCAGTGTCAGGGCCTAGTAATACTGTGAGGGCCGCTCTGTATTACTATTCATCCTATTACATCTCTTATCAGTGTCAGGGCCTAGTAATACTGTGATGGCTGCTCTGTATTACTATTCATCCTATTACATCTCTTATCAGTGTCAGGGCCTAGTAATACTGTGAGGGCCGCTCTGTATTACTATTCATCCTATTACATCTCTTATCAGTGTCAGGGCCTAGTAATACTGTGATGGCTGCTCTGTATTACTATTCATCCTATTACATCTCTTATCAGTGTCAGGTCCTAGTAATACTGTGAGGGCGCTCTGTATTACTATTCATCCTATTACATCTCTTATCAGTGTCAGGTCCTAGTAATACTGTGAGGGCGGCTCTGTATTACTATTCATCATATTACATCTCTTATCAGTGTCAGGTCCTAGTAATACTGTGAGGGCGCCTCTCTATTACTATTCATCCTATTACATCTCTTATCAGTGTCAGGTCCTAGTAATACTGTGAGGGCTGCTCTGTATTACTATTCATCCTATTACATCTCTTATCAGTGTCAGGACATAGTAATACTGTGAGGGCGGCTCTGTATTACTATTCATCCTATTACATCTCTTATCAGTGTCAGGTCCTAGTAATACTGTGAGGGCCGCTCTGTATTACTATTCATCCTATTACATCTCTTATCAGTGTCAGGTCCTAGTAATACTGTGAGGGCGCTCTGTATTACTATTCATCCTATTACATCTCTTATCAGTGTCAGGTCCTAGTAATACTGTGAGGGCGGCTCTGTATTACTATTCATCCTATTACATCTCTTATCAGTGTCAGGTCCTAGTAATACTGTGAGGGCGGCTCTCTATTACTATTCATCCTATTACATCTCTTATCAGTGTCAGGTCCTAGTAATACTGTGAGGGCTGCTCTGTATTACTATTCATCCTATTACATCTCTTATCAGTGTCAGGACATAGTAATACTGTGAGGGCGGCTCTGTATTACTATTCATCCTATTACATCTCTTATCAGTGTCAGGTCCTAGTAATACTGTGAGGGCCGCTCTGTATTACTATTCATCCTATTACATCTCTTATCAGTGTCAGGTCCTAGTAATAATGTGAGGGCCGCTCTGTATTACTATTCATCCTATTACATCTCTTATCAGTGTCAGGGCCTAGTAATACTGTGAGGGCTGCTCTGTATTACTATTCATCCTATTACATCTCTTATCAGTGTCAGGACATAGTAATACTGTGAGGGCGGCTCTGTATTACTATTCATCCTATTACATCTCTTATCAGTGTCAGGACATAGTACTAATGTGAGGGCCGCTCTGTATTACTATTCATCCTATTACATCTCTTATCAGTGTCAGGTCCTAGTAATACTGTGAGGGCGCTTTGTATTACTATTCATCCTATTACATCTCTTATCAGTGTCAGGTCCTAGTAATACTGTGAGGGCGGCTCTGTATTACTATTCATCCTATTACATCTCTTATCAGTGTCAGGTCCTAGTAATACTGTGAGGGCGGCTCTGTATTACTATTCATCCTATTACATCTCTTATCAGTGTCAGGTCCTAGTAATACTGTGAGGGCTGCTCTGTATTACTATTCATCCTATTACATCTCTTATCAGTGTCAGGACATAGTAATACTGTGAGGGCGGCTCTGTATTACTATTAATCCTATTACATCTCTTATCAGTGTCAGGTCCTAGTAATACTGTGAGGGCGGCTCTGTATTACTATTCATCCTATTACATCTCTTATCAGTGTCAGGTCCTAGTAATAATGTGAGGGTCGCTCTGTATTACTATTCATCCTATTACATCTCTTATCAGTGTCAGGTCCTAGTAATACTGTGAGGGCCGCTCTGTATTACTATTCATCCTATTACATCTCTTATCAGTGTCAGGGCCTAGTAATACTGTGAGGGCCGCTCTGTATTACTATTCATCCTATTACATCTTTTATCAGTGTCAGGACATAGTAATACTGTGAGGGCCGCTCTGTATTACTATTCATCCTATTACATCTCTTATCAGTGTCAGGGCCTAGTAATACTGTGAGGGCCGCTCTGTATTACTATTCATCCTATTACATCTCTTATCAGTGTCAGGTCCTAGTAATACTGTGAGGGCGGCTCTGTATTACTATTCATCCTATTACATCTCTTATATATCAGTGTCAGGTCCTAGTAATACTGTGATGGCCGCTCTGTATTACTATTCACCCTATTACATCTCTTATCAGTGTCAGGTCCTAGTAATAATGTGAGGGCCACTCTGTATTACTATTCATCCTATTACATCTCTTATTAGTGTCAGGTCCTAGTAATAATGTGTGGGCCGCTCTGTATTACTATTCATCCTATTACATCTCTTATCAGAGTCAGGGCCTAGTAATACTGTGAGGGCTGCTCTGTATTACTATTCATCCTATTACATCTCTTATCAGTGTCAGGACATAGTAAGGCTGCATTCACACAGAGTAACGCCAGGCGTCATTTGTGTGTAATTTGTGTGTCTTTTACTGCCGTCATAAAACGTTTACATAGAGTTCTATAGGAAAAGACGGCCGTAATTTACAGCCGTCATTTACGGCCGTCATTACAATGACGGCCGTAAATGACGGCCGTAAATGACGGGCGTCTTTTCCTATAGAACTCTATGTAAACGTTTTATGACGGCCGTAAAAGACACACAAATTACACACAAATGACGCCTGGCGTTACTCTGTGTGAATGCAGCCTAATACTGTGAGGGCGGCTCTGTATTACTATTCATCCTATTACATCTCTTATCAGTGTCAGGTCCTAGTAATAATGTGAGGGCCGCTCTGTATTACTATTCATTCTATTACATCTCTTATCAGTGTCAGGTCCTAGTAATACTGTGAGGGCCGCTCTGTATTACTATTCATCCTATTACATCTCTTATCAGTGTCAGGGCCTAGTAATACTGTGAGGGCCGCTCTGTATTACTATTCATCCTATTACATCTTTTATCAGTGTCAGGACATAGTAATACTGTGAGGGCTGCTCTGTATTACTATTCATCCTATTACATCTCTTATCAGTATCAGGTCCTAGTAATACTGCGAGGTCCGCTCTGTATTACTATTCATCCTATTACATCTCTTATTAGTGTCAGGTCCTAGTAATACTGTGAGGGCGGCTCTGTATTACTATTCATCCTATTACATCTCTTATATATCAGTGTCAGGTCCTAGTAATACTGTGATGGCCGCTCTGTATTACTATTCATCCTATTACATCTCTTATCAGTGTCAGGTCCTAGTAATACTGTGAGGGCCGCTCTGTATTACTATTCATCCTATTACATCTCTTATCAGTGTCAGGTCCTAGTAATACTGTGAGGGCTGCTCTGTATTACTATTCATCCTATTACATCTCTTATCAGTGTCAGGACATAGTAATACTGTGAGGGCGGCTCTGTATTACTATTCATCCTATTACATCTCTTATCAGTGTCAGGTCCTAGTAATAATGTGAGGGCCGCTCTGTATTACTATTCATCCTATTAAATCTCTTATCAGTGTCAGGGCCTAGTAATACTGTGATGGCCGCTCTGTATTACTTTTCATCCTATTACATCTCTTATCAGTGTCAGGGCCTAGTAATACTGTGAGGGCTGCTCTGTATTACTATTCATCCTATTACATCTCTTATCAGTGTCAGGACATAGTAATACTGTGAGGGCGGCTCTGTATTACTATTCATCCTATTACATCTCTTATCAGTGTCAGGTCCTAGTAATAATGTGAGGGCCGCTCTGTATTACTATTCATCCTATTACATCTCTTATCAGTGTCAGGGCCTAGTAATACTGTGAATGCCGCTCTGTATTACTATTCATCCTATTACATCTTTTATCAGTGTCAGGACATAGTAATACTGTGAGGGCTGCTCTGTATTACTATTCATCCTATTACATCTCTTATCAGTGTCAGGTCGTAGTAATACTGCGAGGGCCGCTCTGTATTACTATTCATCCTATTACATTTCTTATTAGTGTTTGGTCCTAGTAATACTGTGAGGGCGGCTCTGTATTACTATTCATCCTATTACATCTCTTATATATCAGTGTCAGGTCCTAGTAATACTGTGATGGCCGCTCTGTATTACTATTCATCCTATTACATCTCTTATCAGTGTCAGGTCCTAGTAATACTGTGAGGGCGGCTCTGTATTACTATTCATCCTATTACATCTCTTATCAGTGTCAGGTCCTAGTAATACTGTGAGGGCGGCTCTGTATTACTATTCATCCTATTACATCTCTTATCAGTGTCAGGACATAGTAATACTGTGAGGGCGGCTCTGTATTACTATTCATCCTATTACATCTCTTATTAGTGTCAGGTCCTAGTAATAATGTGAGGGCCGCTCTGTATTACTATTCATCCTATTACATCTCTTATCAGTGTCAGGGCCTAGTAATACTGTGAGGGCCGCTCTATATTACTATTCATCCTATTACATCTCTTATCAGTGTCAGGTCCTAGTAATACTGTGAGGGCGGCTCTGTATTACTATTCATCCTATTACATCTCTTATCAGTGTCAGGTCCTAGTAATACTGTGAGGGCCGCTCTGTATTACTATTCATCCTATTACATCTCTTATCAGTGTCAGGGCCTAGTATTACTGTGAGGGCTGCTCTGTATTACTATTCATCCTATTACATCTCTTATCAGTGTCAGGGCGTAGTAATACTGTGAGGGCCGCTCTGTATTACTATTCATCCTATTACATCTCTTATCAGTGTCAGGGCGTAGTAATACTGTGAGGGCCGCTCTGTATTACTATTCATCCTATTACATCTCTTATCAGTGTCAGGACATAGTAATACTGTGAGGGCGGCTCTGTATTACTATTCATCATATTACATCTCTTATCAGTGTCAGGTCCTAGTAATAATGTGAGGGCCGCTCTGTATTACTATTCATCCTATTACATCTCTTATCAGTGTCAGGTCCTAGTAATACTGTGAGGGCCGCTCTGTATTACTATTCATCCTATTACATCTCTTATCAGTGTCAGGGCCTAGTAATACTGTGAGGGCCGCTCTGTATTACTATTCATCCTATTACATCTCTTATCAGTGTCAGGACATAGTAATACTGTGAGGGCGGCTCTGTATTACTATTCATCCTATTACATCTCTTATCAGTGTCAGGTCCTAGTAATACTGTGAGGGCTGCTCTGTATTACTATTCATCCTATTACATCTCTTATCAGTGTCAGGGCCTAGTAATACTGTGAGGGCTGCTCTGTATTACTATTCATCCTATTACATCTCTTATCAGTGTCAGATCCTAGTAATACTGTGAGGGCCCCTCTGTATTACTATTCATCCTGTTACATCTCTTATCAGTGTCAGGACATAGTAATACTGTGAGGGCGGCTCTGTATTACTATTCATCCTATTACATCTCTTATCAGTGTCAGGACATAGTAATACTGTGAGGGCCGCTCTGTATTACTATTCATCCTATTACATCTCTTATCAGTGTCAGGGCCTAGTAATACTGTGATGGCCGCTCTGTATTACTATTCATCCGATTACATCTCTTATCAGTGTCAGGACATAGTAATACTGTGAGGGCCGCTCTGTATTACTATTCATCCTATTACATCTCTTATCAGTGTCAGGGCCTAGTAATACTGTGAGGGCTGCTCTGTATTACTATTCATCCTATTACATCTCTTATCAGTGTCAGGTCCTAGTAATACTGTGAGGGCTGCTCTGTATTACTATTCATCCTATTACATCTCTTATCAGTGTCAGGTCCTATTAATACTGTGAGGGCGGCTCTCTATTACTATTCATCCTATTACATCTCTTATTAGTGTCAGGTCCTAGTAATACTGTGATGGCCGCTCTGTATTACGATTCATCCTATTACATCTCTTATCAGTGTCAGGACATAGTAATACTGTGAGGGCGTCTCTGTATTACTATTCATCCTATTACATCTCTTATCAGTGTCAGGTCCTAGTAATACTGTGAGGGCTGCTCTGTATTACTATTCATCCTATTACATCTCTTATCAGTGTCAGGGCCTAGTAATACTGTGAGGGCTGCTCTGTATTACTATTCATCCTATTACATCTCTTATCAGTGTCAGGTCCTAGTAATACTGTGAGGGCCGCTCTGTATTACTATTCATCCTATTACATCTCTTATCAGTGTCAGGTCCTAGTAATACTGTGAGGGCCGCTCTGTATTACTATTCATCCTGTTACATCTCTTATCAGTGTCAGGACATAGTAATACTGTGAGGGCGGCTCTGTATTACTATTCATCCTATTACATCTCTTATCAGTGTCAGGTCCTAGTAATACTGTGAGGGCAGCTCTGTATTACTATTCATCCTATTACATCTCTTATCAGTGTCAGGGCCTAGTAATACTGTGAGGACTGCTCTGTATTACTATTCATCCTGTTACATCTCTTATCAGTGTCAGGTCCTAGTAATACTGTGAGGGCCGCTCTGTATTACTATTCATCCTGTTACATCTCTTATCAGTGTCAGGACATAGTAATACTGTGAGGGCGGCTCTGTATTACTATTCATCCTATTACATCTCTTATCAGTGTCAGGTCCTGGTAATACTGTGAGGGCGGCTCTTTATTACTATTCATCCTATTACATCTCTTATCAGTGTCAGGACATAGTAATACTGTGAGGGCGGCTCTGTATTACTATTCATCCTATTACATCTCTTATCAGTGTCAGGTCCTAATAATACTGTGAGGGCTGCTCTGTATTACTATTCATCCTATTACATCTCTTATCAGTGTCAGGGCCTAGTAATACTGTGAGGGCTGCTCTGTATTACTATTCATCCTGTTACATCTCTTATCAGTGTCAGGTCCTAGTAATACTGTGAGGGCCGCTCTGTATTACTATTCATCCTGTTACATCTCTTATCAGTGTCAGGACATAGTAATACTGTGAGGGCGGCTCTGTATTACTATTCATCCTATTACATCTCTTATCTGTGTCAGGGCCTAGTAATACTGTGAGGGCTGCTCTGTATTACTATTCATCCTGTTACATCTCTTATCAGTGTCAGGTCCTAGTAATACTGTGAGGGCCACTCTGTATTACTATTCATCCTATTACATCTCTTATCAGTGTCAGGACATAGTAATACTGTGAGAGCGGCTCTGTATTACTATTCATCCTATTACATCTCTTATCAGTGTCAGGTCCTAGTAATATTGAGAGGGCGGCTCTGTATTACTATTCATCCTATTACATCTCTTATCAGTGTCAAGGCCTAGTAATACTGTGAGGGCTGCTCTGTATTACTATTCATCCTATTACATCTCTTATCAGTGTCAGATCCTAGTAATACTGTGAGGGCCGCTCTGTATTACTATTCATCCTGTTACATCTCTTATCAGTGTCAGGACATAGTAATACTGTGAGGGCGGCTCTGTATTACTATTCATCCTATTACATCTCTTATCAGTGTCAGGGCCTAGTAATACTGTGAGGGCCGCTCTGTATTACTATTCATCCTTTTACATCTTTTATCAGTGTCAGGACATAGTAATACTGTGAGGGCTGCTCTGTATTACTATTCATCCTATTACATCTCTTATCAGTATCAGGTCCTAGTAATACTGCGAGGTCCGCTCTGTATTACTATTCATCCTATTACATCTCTTATTAGTGTCAGGTCCTAGTAATACTGTGACGGCGGCTCTGTATTACTATTCATCCTATTACATCTCTTATATATCAGTGTCAGGTCCTAGTAATACTGTGATGGCCGCTCTGTATTACTATTCATCCTATTACATCTCTTATCAGTGTCAGGTCCTAGTAATACTGTGAGGGCCGCTCTGTATTACTATTCATCCTATTACATCTCTTATCAGTGTCAGGTCCTAGTAATACTGTGAGGGCTGCTCTGTATTACTATTCATCCTATTACATCTCTTATCAGTGTCAGGACATAGTAATACTGTGAGGGCGGCTCTGTATTACTATTCATCCTATTACATCTCTTATCAGTGTCAGGTCCTAGTAATACTGTGAGGGCCGCTCTGTATTACTATTCATCCTATTACATCTCTTATCAGTGTCAGGTCCTAGTAATACTGTGAGGGCCGCTCTGTATTACTATTCATCCTATTACATCTCTTATCAGTGTCAGGTCCTAGTAATACTGTGAGGGCCGCTCTGTATTACTATTCATCCTGTTACATCTCTTATCAGTGTCAGGACATAGTAATACTGTGAGGGCGGCTCTGTATTACTATTCATCCTATTACATCTCTTATCAGTGTCAGGTCCTAGTAATACTGTGAGGGCAGCTCTGTATTACTATTCATCCTATTACATCTCTTATCAGTGTCAGGACATAGTAATACTGTGAGGGCCGCTCTGTATTACTATTCATCCTATTACATCTCTTATCAGTGTCAGGGCCTAGTAATACTGTGATGGCCGCTCTGTAT
Organism: Leptodactylus fuscus; assembly: GCF_031893055.1. NCBI lineage: Eukaryota > Metazoa > Chordata > Amphibia > Anura > Leptodactylidae > Leptodactylus > Leptodactylus fuscus. The sequence continues at coordinate 179,626,963 of NC_134269.1, read as the reverse complement.
TACTATTCATCCTATTACATCTCTTATCAGTGTCAGGACATAGTAATACTGTGAGGGCCGCTCTGTATTACTATTCATCCTATTACATCTCTTATCAGTGTCAGGGCCTAGTAATACTGTGAGGGCTGCTCTGTATTACTATTCATCCTATTACATCTCTTATCAGTGTCAGGTCCTAGTAATACTGTGAGGGCTGCTCTGTATTACTATTCATCCTATTACATCTCTTATCAGTGTCAGGTCCTAGTAATACTGTGAGGGCGGCTCTCTATTACTATTCATCCTATTACATCTCTTATTAGTGTCAGGTCCTAGTAATACTGTGATGGCAGCTCTGTATTACTATTCATCCTATTACATCTCTTATCAGTGTCAAGGCCTAGTAATACTGTGAGGGCTGCTCTGTATTACTATTCATCCTATTACATCTCTTATCAGTGTCAGATCCTAGTAATACTGTGAGGGCCGCTCTGTATTACTATTCATCCTGTTACATCTCTTATCAGTGTCAGGACATAGTAATACTGTGAGGGCGGCTCTGTATTACTATTCATCCTATTACATCTCTTATCAGTGTCAGGACTTAGTAATACTGTGAGGGCCGCTCTGTATTACTATTCATCCTATTACATCTCTTATCAGTGTCAGGGCCTAGTAATACTGTGATGGCCGCTCTGTATTACTATTCATCCTATTACATCTCTTATCAGTGTCAGGACATAGTAATACTGTGAGGGCCGCTCTGTATTACTATTCATCCTATTACATCTCTTATCAGTGTCAGGGCCTAGTAATACTGTGAGGGCTGCTCTGTATTACTATTCATCCTATTACATCTCTTATCAGTGTCAGGTCCTAGTAATACTGTGAGGGCTGCTCTGTATTACTATTCATCCTATTACATCTCTTATCAGTGTCAGGTCCTAGTAATACTGTGAGGGCGGCTCTCTATTACTATTCATCCTATTACATCTCTTATTAGTGTCAGGTCCTAGTAATACTGTGATGGCAGCTCTGTATTACTATTCATCCTATTACATCTCTTATTAGTGTCAGGTCCTAGTAATAATGTGAGGGCCGCTCTGTATTACTATTCATCCTATTACATCTCTTATCAGTGTCAGGGCCTAGTAATACTGTGAGGGCTGCTCTGTATTACTATTCATCCTATTACATCTCTTATCAGTGTCAGGTCCTAGTAATACTGTGAGGGCAGCTCTGTATTACTATTCATCCTATTACATCTCTTATCAGTGTCAGGGCCTAGTAATACTGTGAGGGCTGCTCTGTATTACTATTCATCCTGTTACATCTCTTATCAGTGTCAGGTCCTAGTAATACTGTGAGGGCCGCTCTGTATTACTATTCATCCTGTTACATCTCTTATCAGTGTCAGGACATAGTAATACTGTGAGGGCGGCTCTGTATTACTATTCATCCTATTACATCTCTTATCAGTGTCAGGTCCTGGTAATACTGTGAGGGCGGCTCTGTATTACTATTCATCCTATTACATCTCTTATCAGTGTCAGGACATAGTAATACTGTGAGGGCGGCTCTGTATTACTATTCATCCTATTACATCTCTTATCAGTGTCAGGTCCTAATAATACTGTGAGGGCTGCTCTGTATTACTATTCATCCTATTACATCTCTTATCAGTGTCAGGGCCTAGTAATACTGTGAGGGCTGCTCTGTATTACTATTCATCCTATTACATCTCTTATCAGTGTCAGGTCCTAGTAATACTGTGAGGGCCGCTCTGTATTACTATTCATCCTGTTACATCTCTTATCAGTGTCAGGACATAGTAATACTGTGAGGGCGGCTCTGTATTACTATTCATCCTGTTACATCTCTTATCAGTGTCAGGTCCTAGTAATACTGTGAGGGCCGCTCTGTATTACTATTCATCCTATTACATCTCTTATCTGTGTCAGGGCCTAGTAATACTGTGAGGGCTGCTCTGTATTACTATTCATCCTGTTACATCTCTTATCAGTGTCAGGTCCTAGTAATACTGTGAGGGCCACTCTGTATTACTATTCATCCTATTACATCTCTTATCAGTGTCAGGACATAGTAAGGGTGCATTCACACTGAGTAAACGCTAGCTTATTTTGTAGAGTAAAATTACACTTGTAAATTTTGCTATCCCATTGACTTCAATGATATTTTTTTACAAGTGTAAAAATACGCCTGTAAAAAATACGCCTGTAAAAAATACGCCTGTAAAAATACGCCTGTAAAATGTCATTGAAGTCAATGGGATAGCAAAATTTACAAGTGTAATTTTACTCTACAAAATAAGCTAGCGTTTACTCAGTGTGAATGCACCCTAAGGGTGCATTCACACGGAGTAAAATGGAGTGTAATTTGGAGCGTTTACGGAGCGTATACGGAGCGTTTACGGAACGTTTACGTAAACGCTCCGTATACGCTCCATAAACGCTCCAAATTACACTCCATTTTACTCCGTGTGAATGCACCCTAATACTGTGAGAGCGGCTCTGTATTACTATTCATCCTATTACATCTCTTATCAGTGTCAGGTCCTAGTAATACTGTGAGGGCGGCTCTGTATTACTATTCATCCTATTACATCTCTTATCAGTGTCAGGTCCTAGTAATACTGTGAGGGCGGCTCTGTATAAGGGTGCATTCACACTGAGTAAACGCTAGCTTATTTTGTAGAGTAAAATTACACTTGTAAATTTTGCTATCCCATTGACTTCAATGATATTTTACAGGCGTATTTTTACAGGCGTATTTTTTACAGGCGTATTTTTTACAGGCGTATTTTTACAGTTGTAAAAAAATATCATTGAAGTCAATGGGATAGCAAAATTTACAAGTGTAATTTTACTCTACAAAATAAGCTAGCGTTTACTCAGTGTGAATGCACCCTTACTATTCATCCTATTACATCTCTTATCAGTGTCAGGTCCTAGTAATACTGTGAGGGCTGCTCTGTATTACTATTCATCCTATTACATCTCTTATCAGTGTCAGGTCCTAGTAATACTGTGAGGGCCGCTCTGTATTACTATTAATCCTGTTACATCTCTTATCAGTGTCAGGACATAGTAATACTGTGAGGGCGGCTCTGTATTACTATTCATCCTATTACATCTCTTATCAGTGTCAGGTCCTAGTAATACTGTGAGGGCTGCTCTGTATTACTATTCATCCTATTACATCTCTTATCAGTGTCAGGGCCTAGTAATACTGTGAGGGCTGCTCTGTATTACTATTCATCCTATTACATCTCTTATCAGTGTCAGGTCCTAGTAATACTGTGAGGGCCGCTCTGTATTACTATTTATCCTGTTACATCTCTTATCAGTGTCAGGACATAGTAATACTGTGAGGGCGGCTCTGTATTACTATTCATCCTATTACATCTCTTATCAGTGTCAGGACATAGTAATACTGTGAGGGCTGCTCTGTATTACTATTCATCCTATTACATCTCTTATCAGTGTCAGATCCTAGTAATACTGTGAGGGCTGCTCTGTATTACTATTCATCCTATTACATCTCTTATCAGTGTCAGGTCCTAGTAATACTGTGAGGGCGGCTCTCTATTACTATTCATCCTATTACATCTCTTATCAGTGTCAGGTCCTAGTAATACTGTGATGGCCGCTCTGTATTACTATTCATCCTATTACATCTCTTATCAGTGTCAGGTCCTAGTAATACTGTGAGGGCAGCTGTGTATTACTATTCATCCTATTACATCTCTTATCAGTGTCAGGTCCTAGTAATACTGTGAGGACTGCTCTGTATTACTATTCATCCTATTACATCTCTTATCAGTGTCAGGGCCTAGTAATACTGTGAGGGCTGCTCTGTATTACTATTCATCCTATTACATCTCTTATCAGTGTCAGGTCCTAGTAATACTATGAGGGCCGCTCTGCATTACTATTCATCCTGTTACATCTCTTATCAGTGTCAGGACATAGTAATACTGTGAGGGCGGCTCTGTATTACTATTCATCCTATTACATCTCTTATCAGTGTCAGGTCCTAGTAATACTGTGAGGGCTGCTCTGTATTACTATTCATCCTATTACATCTCTTATCAGTGTCAGGACATAGTAATACTGTGAGGGCGGCTCTGTATTACTATTCATCCTATTACATCTCTTATCAGTGTCAGGTCCTAGTAATACTGTGAGGGTCGCTCTGTATTACTATTCATCCTATTACATCTCTTATCAGTGTCAGGTCCTAGTAATACTGTGATGGCCGCTCTGTATTACTATTCATCCTATTACATCTCTTATCAGTGTCAGGTCCTAGTAATACTGTGAGGGCTGCTCTGTATTACTATTCATCCTATTACATCTCTTATCAGTGTCAGGACATAGTAATACTGTGAGGGCGGCTCTGTATTACTCTTCATCCTATTACATCTCTTATCAGTGTCAGGTCCTAGTAATAATGTGAGGGCCGCTCTGTATTACTATTCATCCTATTAAATCTCTTATCAGTGTCAGGGCCTAGTAATACTGTGATGGCCGCTCTGTATTACTTTTCATCCTATTACATCTCTTATCAGTGTCAGGGCCTAGTAATACTGTGAGGGCTGCTCTGTATTACTATTCATCCTATTACATCTCTTATCAGTGTCAGGTCCTAGTAATACTGTGAGGGCGGCTCTGTATTACTATTCATCCTATTACATCTCTTATCAGTGTCAGGGCCTAGTAATACTGTGAGGGCTGCTCTGTATTGCTATTCATCCTGTTACATCTCTTATCAGTGTCAGGTCCTAGTAATACTGTGATGGCCACTCTGTATTACTATTCATCCTATTACATCTCTTATCAGTGTCAGGACATAGTAATACTGTGAGGGCGGCTCTGTATTACTATTCATCCTATTACATCTCTTATCAGTGTCAGGTCCTAGTAATACTGTGAGGGCGGCTCTGTATTACTATTCATCCTATTACATCTCTTATCAGTGTCAGGTCCTAGTAATACTGTGAGGGCGGCTCTGTATTACTATTCATCCTATTACATCTCTTATCAGTGTCAGGTCCTAGTAATACTGTGAGGGCTGCTCTGTATTACTATTCATCCTATTACATCTCTTATCAGTGTCAGGTCCTAGTAATACTGTGAGGGCCGCTCTGTATTACTATTCATCCTGTTACATCTCTTATCAGTGTCAGGACATAGTAATACTGTGAGGGCGGCTATGTATTACTATTCATCCTATTACATCTCTTATCAGTGTCAGGTCCTAGTAATACTGTGAGGGCTGCTCTGTATTACTATTCATCCTATTACATCTCTTATCAGTGTCAGGGCCTAGTAATACTGTGAGGGCTGCTCTGTATTACTATTCATCCTATTACATCTCTTATCAGTGTCAGGTCCTAGTAATACTGTGAGGGCCGCTCTGTATTACTATTCATCCTGTTACATCTCTTATCAGTGTCAGGACATAGTAATACTGTGAGGGCGGCTCTGTATTACTATTCATCCTATTACATCTCTTATCAGTGTCAGTACATAGTAATACTGTGAGGGCTGCTCTGTATTACTATTCATCCTATTACATCTCTTATCAGTGTCAGATCCTAGTAATACTGTGAGGGCTGCTCTGTATTACTATTCATCCTATTACATCTCTTATCAGTGTCAGGTCCTAGTAATACTGTGAGGGCGGCTCTCTATTACTATTCATCCTATTACATCTCTTATCAGTGTCAGGTCCTAGTAATACTGTGATGGCCGCTCTGTATTACTATTCATCCTATTACATCTCTTATCAGTGTCAGGTCCTAGTAATACTGTGAGGGCGGCTCTGTATTACTATTCATCCTATTACATCTCTTATCAGTGTCAGGTCCTAGTAATACTGTGAGGACTGCTCTGTATTACTATTCATCCTATTACATCTCTTCTCAGTGTCAGGGCCTAGTAATACTGTGAGGGCTGCTCTGTATTACTATTCATCCTATTACATCTCTTATCAGTGTCAGGTCCTAGTAATACTATGAGGGCCGCTCTGTATTACTATTCATCCTGTTACATCTCTTATCAGTGTCAGGACATAGTAATACTGTGAGGGCTGCTCTGTATTACTATTCATCCTATTACATCTCTTATCAGTGTCAGGACATAGTAATACTGTGAGGGCTGCTCTGTATTACTATTCATCCTATTACATCTCTTATCAGTGTCAGGTCCTAGTAATAATGTGAGAGTCGCTCTGTATTACTATTCATCCTTTTACATCTCTTATCAGTGTCAGGGCCTAGTAATACTGTGAGGGCCGCTCTGTATTACTATTCATCCTATTACATCTCTTATCAGTGTCAGGGCCTAGTAATACTGTGAGGGCCGCTCTGTATTACTATTCATCCTATTACATCTCTTATCAGTGTCAGGACATAGTAATACTGTGAGGGCTGCTCTGTATTACTATTCATCCTATTACATCTCTTATCAGTGTCAGGACATAGTAATACTGTGAGGGCCGCTCTGTATTACTATTCATCCTATTACATCTCTTATCAGTGTCAGGTCCTTGTAATACTGTGAGGGCGGCTCTGTATTACTATTCATCCTATTACATCTCTTATTAGTGTCAGGTCCTAATAATAATGTGAGGGCCGCTCTGTATTACTATTCATCCTATTACATCTCTTATCAGTGTCAGGTCCTAGTAATACTATGAGGGCCGCTCTGTATTACTATTCATCCTGTTACATCTCTTATCAGTGTCAGGACATAGTAATACTGTGAGGGCTGCTCTGTATTACTATTCATCCTATTACATCTCTTATCAGTGTCAGGACATAGTAATACTGTGAGGGCTGCTCTGTATTACTATTCATCCTATTACATCTCTTATCAGTGTCAGGTCCTAGTAATAATGTGAGAGTCGCTCTGTATTACTATTCATCCTTTTACATCTCTTATCAGTGTCAGGGCCTAGTAATACTGTGAGGGCCGCTCTGTATTACTATTCATCCTATTACATCTCTTATCAGTGTCAGGGCCTAGTAATACTGTGAGGGCCGCTCTGTATTACTATTCATCCTATTACATCTCTTATCAGTGTCAGGACATAGTAATACTGTGAGGGCTGCTCTGTATTACTATTCATCCTATTACATCTCTTATCAGTGTCAGGACATAGTAATACTGTGAGGGCCGCTCTGTATTACTATTCATCCTATTACATCTCTTATCAGTGTCAGGTCCTTGTAATACTGTGAGGGCGGCTCTGTATTACTATTCATCCTATTACATCTCTTATTAGTGTCAGGTCCTAATAATAATGTGAGGGCCGCTCTGTATTACTATTCATCCTATTACATCTCTTATCAGTGTCAGGTCCTAGTAATACTGTGAGGGTCGCTCTGTATTACTATTCATCCTATTACATCTCTTATCAGTGTCAGGTCCTAGTAATACTGTGAGGGCCGCTCTGTATTACTATTCATCCTATTACATCTCTTATCAGTGTCAGGGCCTAGTAATACTGTGAGGGCCGCTCTGTATTACTATTCATCCTCTTACATCTTTTATCAGTGTCAGGACATAGTAATACTGTGAGGGCGGCTCTGTATTACTATTCATCCTATTACATCTCTTATCAGTGTCAGGTCCTAGTAATAATGTGGGGGCCGCTCTGTATTACTATTCATCCTATTACATCTCTTATCAGTGTCAGGTCCTAGTAATACTGTGAGGGCCGCTCTGTATTACTATTCATCCTATTACATCTCTTATCAGTGTCAGGGCCTAGTAATACTGTGAGGGCCGCTCTGTATTACTGTTCATCCTATTACATCTTTTATCAGTGTCAGGACATAGTAATACTGTGAGGGCTGCTCTGTATTACTATTCATCCTATTACATCTCTTATCAGTGTCAGGTCCTAGTAATACTGCGAGGGCCGCTCTGTATTACTATTCATCCTATTACATCTCTTATTAGTGTCAGGTCCTAGTAATTCTGTGAGGGCGGCTCTGTATTACTATTCATCCTATTACATCTCTTATATATCAGTGTCAGGTCCTAGTAATACTGTGATGGCCGCTCTGTATTACTATTCATCCTATTACATCTCTTATCAGTGTCAGGTCCTAGTAATACTGTGAGGGCCGCTCTGTATTACTATTCATCCTATTACATCTCTTATCAGTGTCAGGTCCTAGTAATACTGTGAGGGCAGCTGTGTATTACTATTCATCCTATTACATCTCTTATCAGTGTCAGGTCCTAGTAATACTGTGAGGACTGCTCTGTATTACTATTCATCCTATTACATCTCTTATCAGTGTCAGGGCCTAGTAATACTGTGAGGGCTGCTCTGTATTACTATTCATCCTATTACATCTCTTATCAGTGTCAGGTCCTAGTAATACTGTGAGGGCCGCTCTGCATTACTATTCATCCTGTTACATCTCTTATCAGTGTCAGGACATAGTAATACTGTGAGGGCGGCTCTGTATTACTATTCATCCTATTACATCTCTTATCAGTGTCAGGTCCTAGTAATACTGTGAGGGCTGCTCTGTATTACTATTCATCCTATTACATCTCTTATCAGTGTCAGGACATAGTAATACTGTGAGGGCGGCTCTGTATTACTATTCATCCTATTACATCTCTTATCAGTGTCAGGTCCTAGTAATACTGTGAGGGTCGCTCTGTATTACTATTCATCCTATTACATCTCTTATCAGTGTCAGGTCCTAGTAATACTGTGATGGCCGCTCTGTATTACTATTCATCCTATTACATCTCTTATCAGTGTCAGGTCCTAGTAATACTGTGAGGGCTGCTCTGTATTACTATTCATCCTATTACATCTCTTATCAGTGTCAGGACATAGTAATACTGTGAGGGCGGCTCTGTATTACTATTCATCCTATTACATCTCTTATCAGTGTCAGGTCCTAGTAATAATGTGAGGGCCGCTCTGTATTACTATTCATCCTATTAAATCTCTTATCAGTGTCAGGGCCTAGTAATACTGTGATGGCCGCTGTGTATTACTTTTCATCCTATTACATCTCTTATCAGTGTCAGGGCCTAGTAATACTGTGAGGGCTGCTCTGTATTACTATTCATCCTATTACATCTCTTATCAGTGTCAGGTCCTAGTAATACTGTGAGGGCGGCTCTGTATTACTATTCATCCTATTACATCTCTTATCAGTGTCAGGGCCTAGTAATACTGTGAGGGCTGCTCTGTATTGCTATTCATCCTGTTACATCTCTTATCAGTGTCAGGTCCTAGTAATACTGTGATGGCCACTCTGTATTACTATTCATCCTATTACATCTCTTATCAGTGTCAGGACATAGTAATACTGTGAGGGCGGCTCTGTATTACTATTCATCCTATTACATCTCTTATCAGTGTCAGGTCCTAGTAATACTGTGAGGGCGGCTCTGTATTACTATTCATCCTATTACATCTCTTATCAGTGTCAGGTCCTAGTAATACTGTGAGGGCGGCTCTGTATTACTATTCATCCTATTACATCTCTTATCAGTGTCAGGTCCTAGTAATACTGTGAGGGCTGCTCTGTATTACTATTCATCCTATTACATCTCTTATCAGTGTCAGGGCCTAGTAATACTGTGAGGGCTGCTCTGTATTACTATTCATCCTATTACATCTCTTATCAGTGTCAGGTCCTAGTAATACTGTGAGGGCCGCTCTGTATTACTATTCATCCTGTTACATCTCTTATCAGTGTCAGGACATAGTAATACTGTGAGGGCGGCTCTGTATTACTATTCATCCTATTACATCTCTTATCAGTGTCAGTACATAGTAATACTGTGAGGGCTGCTCTGTATTACTATTCATCCTATTACATCTCTTATCAGTGTCAGATCCTAGTAATACTGTGAGGGCTGCTCTGTATTACTATTCATCCTATTACATCTCTTATCAGTGTCAGGTCCTAGTAATACTGTGAGGGCGGCTCTCTATTACTATTCATCCTATTACATCTCTTTTCAGTGTCAGGTCCTAGTAATACTGTGATGGCCGCTCTGTATTACTATTCATCCTATTACATCTCTTATCAGTGTCAGGTCCTAGTAATACTGTGAGGGCGGCTCTGTATTACTATTCATCCTATTACATCTCTTATCAGTGTCAGGTCCTAGTAATACTGTGAGGACTGCTCTGTATTACTATTCATCCTATTACATCTCTTCTCAGTGTCAGGGCCTAGTAATACTGTGAGGGCTGCTCTGTATTACTATTCATCCTATTACATCTCTTATCAGTGTCAGGTCCTAGTAATACTATGAGGGCCGCTCTGTATTACTATTCATCCTGTTACATCTCTTATCAGTGTCAGGACATAGTAATACTGTGAGGGCTGCTCTGTATTACTATTCATCCTATTACATCTCTTATCAGTGTCAGGACATAGTAATACTGTGAGGGCTGCTCTGTATTACTATTCATCCTATTACATCTCTTATCAGTGTCAGGTCCTAGTAATAATGTGAGAGTTGCTCTGTATTACTATTCATCCTTTTACATCTCTTATCAGTGTCAGGGCCTAGTAATACTGTGAGGGCCGCTCTGTATTACTATTCATCCTATTACATCTCTTATCAGTGTCAGGGCCTAGTAATACTGTGAGGGCCGCTCTGTATTACTATTCATCCTATTACATCTCTTATCAGTGTCAGGACATAGTAATACTGTGAGGGCTGCTCTGTATTACTATTCATCCTATTACATCTCTTATCAGTGTCAGGACATAGTAATACTGTGAGGGCCGCTCTGTATTACTATTCATCCTATTACATCTCTTATCAGTGTCAGGTCCTTGTAATACTGTGAGGGCGGCTCTGTATTACTATTCATCCTATTACATCTCTTATTAGTGTCAGGTCCTAATAATAATGTGAGGGCCGCTCTGTATTACTATTCATCCTATTACATCTCTTATCAGTGTCAGGTCCTAGTAATACTATGAGGGCCGCTCTGTATTACTATTCATCCTGTTACATCTCTTATCAGTGTCAGGACATAGTAATACTGTGAGGGCTGCTCTGTATTACTATTCATCCTATTACATCTCTTATCAGTGTCAGGACATAGTAATACTGTGAGGGCTGCTCTGTATTACTATTCATCCTATTACATCTCTTATCAGTGTCAGGTCCTAGTAATAATGTGAGAGTCGCTCTGTATTACTATTCATCCTTTTACATCTCTTATCAGTGTCAGGGCCTAGTAATACTGTGAGGGCCGCTCTGTATTACTATTCATCCTATTACATCTCTTATCAGTGTCAGGGCCTAGTAATACTGTGAGGGCCGCTCTGTATTACTATTCATCCTATTACATCTCTTATCAGTGTCAGGACATAGTAATACTGTGAGGGCTGCTCTGTATTACTATTCATCCTATTACATCTCTTATCAGTGTCAGGACATAGTAATACTGTGGGGGCCGCTCTGTATTACTATTCATCCTATTACATCTCTTATCAGTGTCAGGTCCTTGTAATACTGTGAGGGCGGCTCTGTATTACTATTCATCCTATTACATCTCTTATTAGTGTCAGGTCCTAATAATAATGTGAGGGCCGCTCTGTATTACTATTCATCCTATTACATCTCTTATCAGTGTCAGGTCCTAGTAATACTGTGAGGGTCGCTCTGTATTACTATTCATCCTATTACATCTCTTATCAGTGTCAGGTCCTAGTAATACTGTGAGGGCCGCTCTGTATTACTATTCATCCTATTACATCTCTTATCAGTGTCAGGGCCTAGTAATACTGTGAGGGCCGCTCTGTATTACTATTCATCCTCTTACATCTTTTATCAGTGTCAGGACATAGTAATACTGTGAGGGCGGCTCTGTATTACTATTCATCCTATTACATCTCTTATCAGTGTCAGGTCCTAGTAATAATGTGGGGGCCGCTCTGTATTACTATTCATCCTATTACATCTCTTATCAGTGTCAGGTCCTAGTAATACTGTGAGGGCCGCTCTGTATTACTATTCATCCTATTACATCTCTTATCAGTGTCAGGGCCTAGTAATACTGTGAGGGCCGCTCTGTATTACTGTTCATCCTATTACATCTTTTATCAGTGTCAGGACATAGTAATACTGTGAGGGCTGCTCTGTATTACTATTCATCCTATTACATCTCTTATCAGTGTCAGGTCCTAGTAATACTGCGAGGGCCGCTCTGTATTACTATTCATCCTATTACATCTCTTATTAGTGTCAGGTCCTAGTAATTCTGTGAGGGCGGCTCTGTATTACTATTCATCCTATTACATCTCTTATATATCAGTGTCAGGTCCTAGTAATACTGTGATGGCCGCTCTGTATTACTATTCATCCTATTACATCTCTTATCAGTGTCAGGTCCTAGTAATACTGTGAGGGCCGCTCTGTATTACTATTCATCCTATTACATCTCTTATCAGTGTCAGGTCCTAGTAATACTGTGAGGGCAGCTGTGTATTACTATTCATCCTATTACATCTCTTATCAGTGTCAGGTCCTAGTAATACTGTGAGGACTGCTCTGTATTACTATTCATCCTATTACATCTCTTATCAGTGTCAGGGCCTAGTAATACTGTGAGGGCTGCTCTGTATTACTATTCATCCTATTACATCTCTTATCAGTGTCAGGTCCTAGTAATACTGTGAGGGCTGCTCTGCATTACTATTCATCCTGTTACATCTCTTATCAGTGTCAGGACATAGTAATACTGTGAGGGCGGCTCTGTATTACTATTCATCCTATTACATCTCTTATCAGTGTCAGGTCCTAGTAATACTGTGAGGGCTGCTCTGTATTACTATTCATCCTATTACATCTCTTATCAGTGTCAGGACATAGTAATACTGTGAGGGCGGCTCTGTATTACTATTCATCCTATTACATCTCTTATCAGTGTCAGGTCCTAGTAATACTGTGAGGGTCGCTCTGTATTACTATTCATCCTATTACATCTCTTATCAGTGTCAGGTCCTAGTAATACTGTGATGGCCGCTCTGTATTACTATTCATCCTATTACATCTCTTATCAGTGTCAGGTCCTAGTAATACTGTGAGGGCTGCTCTGTATTACTATTCATCCTATTACATCTCTTATCAGTGTCAGGACATAGTAATACTGTGAGGGCGGCTCTGTATTACTCTTCATCCTATTACATCTCTTATCAGTGTCAGGTCCTAGTAATAATGTGAGGGCCGCTCTGTATTACTATTCATCCTATTAAATCTCTTATCAGTGTCAGGGCCTAGTAATACTGTGATGGCCGCTCTGTATTACTTTTCATCCTATTACATCTCTTATCAGTGTCAGGGCCTAGTAATACTGTGAGGGCTGCTCTGTATTACTATTCATCCTATTACATCTCTTATCAGTGTCAGGTCCTAGTAATACTGTGAGGGCGGCTCTGTATTACTATTCATCCTATTACATCTCTTATCAGTGTCAGGGCCTAGTAATACTGTGAGGGCTGCTCTGTATTGCTATTCATCCTGTTACATCTCTTATCAGTGTCAGGTCCTAGTAATACTGTGATGGCCACTCTGTATTACTATTCATCCTATTACATCTCTTATCAGTGTCAGGACATAGTAATACTGTGAGGGCGGCTCTGTATTACTATTCATCCTATTACATCTCTTATCAGTGTCAGGTCCTAGTAATACTGTGAGGGCGGCTCTGTATTACTATTCATCCTATTACATCTCTTATCAGTGTCAGGTCCTAGTAATACTGTGAGGGCGGCTCTGTATTACTATTCATCCTATTACATCTCTTATCAGTGTCAGGTCCTAGTAATACTGTGAGGGCTGCTCTGTATTACTATTCATCCTATTACATCTCTTATCAGTGTCAGGTCCTAGTAATACTGTGAGGGCCGCTCTGTATTACTATTCATCCTGTTACATCTCTTATCAGTGTCAGGACATAGTAATACTGTGAGGGCGGCTATGTATTACTATTCATCCTATTACATCTCTTATCAGTGTCAGGTCCTAGTAATACTGTGAGGGCTGCTCTGTATTACTATTCATCCTATTACATCTCTTATCAGTGTCAGGGCCTAGTAATACTGTGAGGGCTGCTCTGTATTACTATTCATCCTATTACATCTCTTATCAGTGTCAGGTCCTAGTAATACTGTGAGGGCCGCTCTGTATTACTATTCATCCTGTTACATCTCTTATCAGTGTCAGGACATAGTAATACTGTGAGGGCGGCTCTGTATTACTATTCATCCTATTACATCTCTTATCAGTGTCAGTACATAGTAATACTGTGAGGGCTGCTCTGTATTACTATTCATCCTATTACATCTCTTATCAGTGTCAGATCCTAGTAATACTGTGAGGGCTGCTCTGTATTACTATTCATCCTATTACATCTCTTATCAGTGTCAGGTCCTAGTAATACTGTGAGGGCGGCTCTCTATTACTATTCATCCTATTACATCTCTTATCAGTGTCAGGTCCTAGTAATACTGTGATGGCCGCTCTGTATTACTATTCATCCTATTACATCTCTTATCAGTGTCAGGTCCTAGTAATACTGTGAGGGCGGCTCTGTATTACTATTCATCCTATTACATCTCTTATCAGTGTCAGGTCCTAGTAATACTGTGAGGACTGCTCTGTATTACTATTCATCCTATTACATCTCTTCTCAGTGTCAGGGCCTAGTAATACTGTGAGGGCTGCTCTGTATTACTATTCATCCTATTACATCTCTTATCAGTGTCAGGTCCTAGTAATACTATGAGGGCCGCTCTGTATTACTATTCATCCTGTTACATCTCTTATCAGTGTCAGGACATAGTAATACTGTGAGGGCTGCTCTGTATTACTATTCATCCTATTACATCTCTTATCAGTGTCAGGACATAGTAATACTGTGAGGGCTGCTCTGTATTACTATTCATCCTATTACATCTCTTATCAGTGTCAGGTCCTAGTAATAATGTGAGAGTCGCTCTGTATTACTATTCATCCTTTTACATCTCTTATCAGTGTCAGGGCCTAGTAATACTGTGAGGGCCGCTCTGTATTACTATTCATCCTATTACATCTCTTATCAGTGTCAGGGCCTAGTAATACTGTGAGGGCCGCTCTGTATTACTATTCATCCTATTACATCTCTTATCAGTGTCAGGACATAGTAATACTGTGAGGGCTGCTCTGTATTACTATTCATCCTATTACATCTCTTATCAGTGTCAGGACATAGTAATACTGTGAGGGCCGCTCTGTATTACTATTCATCCTATTACATCTCTTATCAGTGTCAGGTCCTTGTAATACTGTGAGGGCGGCTCTGTATTACTATTCATCCTATTACATCTCTTATTAGTGTCAGGTCCTAATAATAATGTGAGGGCCGCTCTGTATTACTATTCATCCTATTACATCTCTTATCAGTGTCAGGTCCTAGTAATACTATGAGGGCCGCTCTGTATTACTATTCATCCTGTTACATCTCTTATCAGTGTCAGGACATAGTAATACTGTGAGGGCTGCTCTGTATTACTATTCATCCTATTACATCTCTTATCAGTGTCAGGACATAGTAATACTGTGAGGGCTGCTCTGTATTACTATTCATCCTATTACATCTCTTATCAGTGTCAGGTCCTAGTAATAATGTGAGAGTCGCTCTGTATTACTATTCATCCTTTTACATCTCTTATCAGTGTCAGGGCCTAGTAATACTGTGAGGGCCGCTCTGTATTACTATTCATCCTATTACATGTCTTATCAGTGTCAGGGCCTAGTAATACTGTGAGGGCCGCTCTGTATTACTATTCATCCTATTACATCTCTTATCAGTGTCAGGACATAGTAATACTGTGAGGGCTGCTCTGTATTACTATTCATCCTATTACATCTCTTATCAGTGTCAGGACATAGTAATACTGTGAGGGCCGCTCTGTATTACTATTCATCCTATTACATCTCTTATCAGTGTCAGGTCCTTGTAATACTGTGAGGGCGGCTCTGTATTACTATTCATCCTATTACATCTCTTATTAGTGTCAGGTCCTAATAATAATGTGAGGGCCGCTCTGTATTACTATTCATCCTATTACATCTCTTATCAGTGTCAGGTCCTAGTAATACTGTGAGGGTCGCTCTGTATTACTATTCATCCTATTACATCTCTTATCAGTGTCAGGTCCTAGTAATACTGTGAGGGCCGCTCTGTATTACTATTCATCCTATTACATCTCTTATCAGTGTCAGGGCCTAGTAATACTGTGAGGGCCGCTCTGTATTACTATTCATCCTCTTACATCTTTTATCAGTGTCAGGACATAGTAATACTGTGAGGGCGGCTCTGTATTACTATTCATCCTATTACATCTCTTATCAGTGTCAGGTCCTAGTAATAATGTGGGGGCCGCTCTGTATTACTATTCATCCTATTACATCTCTTATCAGTGTCAGGTCCTAGTAATACTGTGAGGGCCGCTCTGTATTACTATTCATCCTATTACATCTCTTATCAGTGTCAGGGCCTAGTAATACTGTGAGGGCCGCTCTGTATTACTGTTCATCCTATTACATCTTTTATCAGTGTCAGGACATAGTAATACTGTGAGGGCTGCTCTGTATTACTATTCATCCTATTACATCTCATATCAGTGTCAGGTCCTAGTAATACTGCGAGGGCCGCTCTGTATTACTATTCATCCTATTACATCTCTTATTAGTGTCAGGTCCTAGTAATTCTGTGAGGGCGGCTCTGTATTACTATTCATCCTATTACATCTCTTATATATCAGTGTCAGGTCCTAGTAATACTGTGATGGCCGCTCTGTATTACTATTCATCCTATTACATCTCTTATCAGTGTCAGGTCCTAGTAATACTGTGAGGGCCGCTCTGTATTACTATTCATCCTATTACATCTCTTATCAGTGTCAGGTCCTAGTAATACTGTGAGGGCAGCTGTGTATTACTATTCATCCTATTACATCTCTTATCAGTGTCAGGTCCTAGTAATACTGTGAGGACTGCTCTGTATTACTATTCATCCTATTACATCTCTTATCAGTGTCAGGGCCTAGTAATACTGTGAGGGCTGCTCTGTATTACTATTCATCCTATTACATCTCTTATCAGTGTCAGGTCCTAGTAATACTGTGAGGGCCGCTCTGCATTACTATTCATCCTGTTACATCTCTTATCAGTGTCAGGACATAGTAATACTGTGAGGGCGGCTCTGTATTACTATTCATCCTATTACATCTCTTATCAGTGTCAGGTCCTAGTAATACTGTGAGGGTCGCTCTGTATTACTATTCATCCTATTACATCTCTTATCAGTGTCAGGTCCTAGTAATACTGTGATGGCCGCTCTGTATTACTATTCATCCTATTACATCTCTTATCAGTGTCAGGTCCTAGTAATACTGTAAGGGCTGCTCTGTATTACGATTCATCCTATTACATCTCTTATCAGTGTCAGGACATAGTAATACTGTGAGGGCGGCTCTGTATTACTATTCATCCTATTACATCTCTTATCAGTGTCAGGTCCTAGTAATAATGTGAGGGCCGCTCTGTATTACTATTCATCCTATTAAATCTCTTATCAGTGTCAGGGCCTAGTAATACTGTGATGGCCGCTCTGTATTACTTTTCATCCTATTACATCTCTTATCAGTGTCAGGGCCTAGTAATACTGTGAGGGCTGCTCTGTATTACTATTCATCCTATTACATCTCTTATCAGTGTCAGGTCCTAGTAATACTGTGAGGGCGGCTCTGTATTACTATTCATCCTATTACATCTCTTATCAGTGTCAGGGCCTAGTAATACTGTGAGGGCTGCTCTGTATTGCTATTCATCCTGTTACATCTCTTATCAGTGTCAGGTCCTAGTAATACTGTGATGGCCACTCTGTATTACTATTCATCCTATTACATCTCTTATCAGTGTCAGGACATAGTAATACTGTGAGGGCGGCTCTGTATTACTATTCATCCTATTACATCTCTTATCAGTGTCAGGTCCTAGTAATACTGTGAGGGCGGCTCTGTATTACTATTCATCCTATTACATCTCTTATCAGTGTCAGGTCCTAGTAATACTGTGAGGGCGGCTCTGTATTACTATTCATCCTATTACATCTCTTATCAGTGTCAGGTCCTAGTAATACTGTGAGGGCTGCTCTGTATTACTATTCATCCTATTACATCTCTTATCAGTGTCAGGTCCTAGTAATACTGTGAGGGCCGCTCTGTATTACTATTCATCCTGTTACATCTCTTATCAGTGTCAGGACATAGTAATACTGTGAGGGCGG
Organism: Leptodactylus fuscus; assembly: GCF_031893055.1. Classification (NCBI taxonomy): domain Eukaryota; kingdom Metazoa; phylum Chordata; class Amphibia; order Anura; family Leptodactylidae; genus Leptodactylus; species Leptodactylus fuscus. The sequence goes on along the minus strand of NC_134269.1, from coordinate 179,608,615 downwards.
CTATGTATTACTATTCATCCTATTACATCTCTTATCAGTGTCAGGTCCTAGTAATACTGTGAGGGCTGCTCTGTATTACTATTCATCCTATTACATCTCTTATCAGTGTCAGGGCCTAGTAATACTGTGAGGGCTGCTCTGTATTACTATTCATCCTATTACATCTCTTATCAGTGTCAGGTCCTAGTAATACTGTGAGGGCCGCTCTGTATTACTATTCATCCTGTTACATCTCTTATCAGTGTCAGGACATAGTAATACTGTGAGGGCGGCTCTGTATTACTATTCATCCTATTACATCTCTTATCAGTGTCAGTACATAGTAATACTGTGAGGGCTGCTCTGTATTACTATTCATCCTATTACATCTCTTATCAGTGTCAGATCCTAGTAATACTGTGAGGGCTGCTCTGTATTACTATTCATCCTATTACATCTCTTATCAGTGTCAGGTCCTAGTAATACTGTGAGGGCGGCTCTCTATTACTATTCATCCTATTACATCTCTTATTAGTGTCAGGTCCTAGTAATACTGTGATGGCCGCTCTGTATTACTATTCATCCTATTACATCTCTTATCAGTGTCAGGTCCTAGTAATACTGTGAGGGCGGCTCTGTATTACTATTCATCCTATTACATCTCTTATCAGTGTCAGGTCCTAGTAATACTGTGAGGACTGCTCTGTATTACTATTCATCCTATTACATCTCTTCTCAGTGTCAGGGCCTAGTAATACTGTGAGGGCTGCTCTGTATTACTATTCATCCTATTACATCTCTTATCAGTGTCAGGTCCTAGTAATACTATGAGGGCCGCTCTGTATTACTATTCATCCTGTTACATCTCTTATCAGTGTCAGGACATAGTAATACTGTGAGGGCTGCTCTGTATTACTATTCATCCTATTACATCTCTTATCAGTGTCAGGACATAGTAATACTGTGAGGGCTGCTCTGTATTACTATTCATCCTATTACATCTCTTATCAGTGTCAGGTCCTAGTAATAATGTGAGAGTCGCTCTGTATTACTATTCATCCTTTTACATCTCTTATCAGTGTCAGGGCCTAGTAATACTGTGAGGGCCGCTCTGTATTACTATTCATCCTATTACATCTCTTATCAGTGTCAGGGCCTAGTAATACTGTGAGGGCCGCTCTGTATTACTATTCATCCTATTACATCTCTTATCAGTGTCAGGACATAGTAATACTGTGAGGGCTGCTCTGTATTACTATTCATCCTATTACATCTCTTATCAGTGTCAGGACATAGTAATACTGTGAGGGCCGCTCTGTATTACTATTCATCCTATTACATCTCTTATCAGTGTCAGGTCCTTGTAATACTGTGAGGGCGGCTCTGTATTACTATTCATCCTATTACATCTCTTATTAGTGTCAGGTCCTAATAATAATGTGAGGGCCGCTCTGTATTACTATTCATCCTATTACATCTCTTATCAGTGTCAGGTCCTAGTAATACTATGAGGGCCGCTCTGTATTACTATTCATCCTGTTACATCTCTTATCAGTGTCAGGACATAGTAATACTGTGAGGGCTGCTCTGTATTACTATTCATCCTATTACATCTCTTATCAGTGTCAGGACATAGTAATACTGTGAGGGCTGCTCTGTATTACTATTCATCCTATTACATCTCTTATCAGTGTCAGGTCCTAGTAATAATGTGAGAGTCGCTCTGTATTACTATTCATCCTTTTACATCTCTTATCAGTGTCAGGGCCTAGTAATACTGTGAGGGCCGCTCTGTATTACTATTCATCCTATTACATCTCTTATCAGTGTCAGGGCCTAGTAATACTGTGAGGGCCGCTCTGTATTACTATTCATCCTATTACATCTCTTATCAGTGTCAGGACATAGTAATACTGTGAGGGCTGCTCTGTATTACTATTCATCCTATTACATCTCTTATCAGTGTCAGGACATAGTAATACTGTGAGGGCCGCTCTGTATTACTATTTATCCTATTACATCTCTTATCAGTGTCAGGTCCTTGTAATACTGTGAGGGCGGCTCTGTATTACTATTCATCCTATTACATCTCTTATTAGTGTCAGGTCCTAATAATAATGTGAGGGCCGCTCTGTATTACTATTCATCCTATTACATCTCTTATCAGTGTCAGGTCCTAGTAATACTGTGAGGGTCGCTCTGTATTACTATTCATCCTATTACATCTCTTATCAGTGTCAGGTCCTAGTAATACTGTGAGGGCCGCTCTGTATTACTATTCATCCTATTACATCTCTTATCAGTGTCAGGGCCTAGTAATACTGTGAGGGCCGCTCTGTATTACTATTCATCCTCTTACATCTTTTATCAGTGTCAGGACATAGTAATACTGTGAGGGCGGCTCTGTATTACTATTCATCCTATTACATCTCTTATCAGTGTCAGGTCCTAGTAATAATGTGGGGGCCGCTCTGTATTACTATTCATCCTATTACATCTCTTATCAGTGTCAGGTCCTAGTAATACTGTGAGGGCCGCTCTGTATTACTATTCATCCTATTACATCTCTTATCAGTGTCAGGGCCTAGTAATACTGTGAGGGCCGCTCTGTATTACTGTTCATCCTATTACATCTTTTATCAGTGTCAGGACATAGTAATACTGTGAGGGCTGCTCTGTATTACTATTCATCCTATTACATCTCTTATCAGTGTCAGGTCCTAGTAATACTGCGAGGGCCGCTCTGTATTACTATTCATCCTATTACATCTCTTATTAGTGTCAGGTCCTAGTAATTCTGTGAGGGCGGCTCTGTATTACTATTCATCCTATTACATCTCTTATATATCAGTGTCAGGTCCTAGTAATACTGTGATGGCCGCTCTGTATTACTATTCATCCTATTACATCTCTTATCAGTGTCAGGTCCTAGTAATACTGTGAGGGCCGCTCTGTATTACTATTCATCCTATTACATCTCTTATCAGTGTCAGGTCCTAGTAATACTGTGAGGGCAGCTGTGTATTACTATTCATCCTATTACATCTCTTATCAGTGTCAGGTCCTAGTAATACTGTGAGGACTGCTCTGTATTACTATTCATCCTATTACATCTCTTATCAGTGTCAGGGCCTAGTAATACTGTGAGGGCTGCTCTGTATTACTATTCATCCTATTACATCTCTTATCAGTGTCAGGTCCTAGTAATACTGTGAGGGCCGCTCTGCATTACTATTCATCCTGTTACATCTCTTATCAGTGTCAGGACATAGTAATACTGTGAGGGCGGCTCTGTATTACTATTCATCCTATTACATCTCTTATCAGTGTCAGGTCCTAGTAATACTGTGAGGGCTGCTCTGTATTACTATTCATCCTATTACATCTCTTATCAGTGTCAGGACATAGTAATACTGTGAGGGCGGCTCTGTATTACTATTCATCCTATTACATCTCTTATCAGTGTCAGGTCCTAGTAATACTGTGAGGGTCGCTCTGTATTACTATTCATCCTATTACATCTCTTATCAGTGTCAGGTCCTAGTAATACTGTGATGGCCGCTCTGTATTACTATTCATCCTATTACATCTCTTATCAGTGTCAGGTCCTAGTAATACTGTGAGGGCTGCTCTGTATTACTATTCATCCTATTACATCTCTTATCAGTGTCAGGACATAGTAATACTGTGAGGGCGGCTCTGTATTACTATTCATCCTATTACATCTCTTATCAGTGTCAGGTCCTAGTAATAATGTGAGGGCCGCTCTGTATTACTATTCATCCTATTAAATCTCTTATCAGTGTCAGGGCCTAGTAATACTGTGATGGCCGCTCTGTATTACTTTTCATCCTATTACATCTCTTATCAGTGTCAGGGCCTAGTAATACTGTGAGGGCTGCTCTGTATTACTATTCATCCTATTACATCTCTTATCAGTGTCAGGTCCTAGTAATACTGTGAGGGCGGCTCTGTATTACTATTCATCCTATTACATCTCTTATCAGTGTCAGGGCCTAGTAATACTGTGAGGGCTGCTCTGTATTGCTATTCATCCTGTTACATCTCTTATCAGTGTCAGGTCCTAGTAATACTGTGATGGCCACTCTGTATTACTATTCATCCTATTACATCTCTTATCAGTGTCAGGACATAGTAATACTGTGAGGGCGGCTCTGTATTACTATTCATCCTATTACATCTCTTATCAGTGTCAGGTCCTAGTAATACTGTGAGGGCGGCTCTGTATTACTATTCATCCTATTACATCTCTTATCAGTGTCAGGTCCTAGTAATACTGTGAGGGCGGCTCTGTATTACTATTCATCCTATTACATCTCTTATCAGTGTCAGGTCCTAGTAATACTGTGAGGGCTGCTCTGTATTACTATTCATCCTATTACATCTCTTATCAGTGTCAGGTCCTAGTAATACTGTGAGGGCCGCTCTGTATTACTATTCATCCTGTTACATCTCTTATCAGTGTCAGGACATAGTAATAATGTGAGGGCGGCTATGTATTACTATTCATCCTATTACATCTCTTATCAGTGTCAGGTCCTAGTAATACTGTGAGGGCTGCTCTGTATTACTATTCATCCTATTACATCTCTTATCAGTGTCAGGGCCTAGTAATACTGTGAGGGCTGCTCTGTATTACTATTCATCCTATTACATCTCTTATCAGTGTCAGGTCCTAGTAATACTGTGAGGGCCGCTCTGTATTACTATTCATCCTGTTACATCTCTTATCAGTGTCAGGACATAGTAATACTGTGAGGGCGGCTCTGTATTACTATTCATCCTATTACATCTCTTATCAGTGTCAGTACATAGTAATACTGTGAGGGCTGCTCTGTATTACTATTCATCCTATTACATCTCTTATCAGTGTCAGATCCTAGTAATACTGTGAGGGCTGCTCTGTATTACTATTCATCCTATTACATCTCTTATCAGTGTCAGGTCCTAGTAATACTGTGAGGGCGGCTCTCTATTACTATTCATCCTATTACATCTCTTATCAGTGTCAGGTCCTAGTAATACTGTGATGGCCGCTCTGTATTACTATTCATCCTATTACATCTCTTATCAGTGTCAGGTCCTAGTAATACTGTGAGGGCGGCTCTGTATTACTATTCATCCTATTACATCTCTTATCAGTGTCAGGTCCTAGTAATACTGTGAGGACTGCTCTGTATTACTATTCATCCTATTACATCTCTTCTCAGTGTCAGGGCCTAGTAATACTGTGAGGGCTGCTCTGTATTACTATTCATCCTATTACATCTCTTATCAGTGTCAGGTCCTAGTAATACTATGAGGGCCGCTCTGTATTACTATTCATCCTGTTACATCTCTTATCAGTGTCAGGACATAGTAATACTGTGAGGGCTGCTCTGTATTACTATTCATCCTATTACATCTCTTATCAGTGTCAGGACATAGTAATACTGTGAGGGCTGCTTTGTATTACTATTCATCCTATTACATCTCTTATCAGTGTCAGGTCCTAGTAATAATGTGAGAGTCGCTCTGTATTACTATTCATCCTTTTACATCTCTTATCAGTGTCAGGGCCTAGTAATACTGTGAGGGCCGCTCTGTATTACTATTCATCCTATTACATCTCTTATCAGTGTCAGGGCCTAGTAATACTGTGAGGGCCGCTCTGTATTACTATTCATCCTATTACATCTCTTATCAGTGTCAGGACATAGTAATACTGTGAGGGCTGCTCTGTATTACTATTCATCCTATTACATCTCTTATCAGTGTCAGGACATAGTAATACTGTGAGGGCCGCTCTGTATTACTATTCATCCTATTACATCTCTTATCAGTGTCAGGTCCTTGTAATACTGTGAGGGCGGCTCTGTATTACTATTCATCCTATTACATCTCTTATTAGTGTCAGGTCCTAATAATAATGTGAGGGCCGCTCTGTATTACTATTCATCCTATTACATCTCTTATCAGTGTCAGGTCCTAGTAATACTGTGAGGGCCGCTCTGTATTACTATTCATCCTATTACATCTCTTATCAGTGTCAGGGCCTAGTAATACTGTGATGGCTGCTCTGTATTACTATTCATCCTATTACATCTCTTATCAGTGTCAGGGCCTAGTAATACTGTGAGGGCCGCTCTGTATTACTATTCATCCTATTACATCTCTTATCAGTGTCAGGGCCTAGTAATACTGTGATGGCTGCTCTGTATTACTATTCATCCTATTACATCTCTTATCAGTGTCAGGTCCTAGTAATACTGTGAGGGCTGCTCTGTATTACTATTCATCCTATTACATCTCTTATCAGTGTCAGGACATAGTATTAATGTGAGGGCCGCTCTGTATTACTATTCATCCTATTACATCTCTTATTAGTGTCAGGTCCTAGTAATACTGTGATGGCCGCTCTGTATTACTATTCATCCTATTACATCTCTTATCAGTGTCAGGTCCTAGTAATACTGTGAGGGCTGCTCTGTATTACTATTCATCCTATTACATCTCTTATCAGTGTCAGGGCCTAGTAATACTGTGAGGGCTGCTCTGTATTACTATTCATCCTATTACATCTCTTATCAGTGTCAGGTCCTAGTAATACTGTGAGGGCTGCTCTGTATTACTATTCATCCTATTACATCTCTTATCAGTGTCAGGTCCTAGTAATACTGTGAGGGCTGCTCTGTATTACTATTCATCCTATTACATCTCTTATCAGTGTCAGGGCCTAGTAATACTGTGAGGGCCGCTCTGTATTACTATTCATCCTATTACATCTCTTATCAGTGTCAGGGCCTAGTAATACTGTGATGGCTGCTCTATATTACTATTCATCCTATTACATCTCTTATCAGTGTCAGGGCCTAGTAATACTGTGAGGGCCGCTCTGTATTACTATTCATCCTATTACATCTCTTATCAGTGTCAGGGCCTAGTAATACTGTGATGGCTGCTCTGTATTACTATTCATCCTATTACATCTCTTATCAGTGTCAGGACATAGTAATACTGTGAGGGCTGCTCTGTATTACTATTCATCCTATTACATCTCTTATCAGTGTCAGGACAGAGTAATAATGTGAGGGCCGCTCTGTATTACTATTCATCCTATTACATCTCTTATCAGTGTCAGGTCCTAGTAATACTGTGAGGGCGCTCTGTATTACTATTCATCCTATTACATCTCTTATCAGTGTCAGGTCCTAGTAATACTGTGAGGGCGGCTCTGTATTACTATTCATCCTATTACATCTCTTATCAGTGTCAGGTCCTAGTAATACTGTGAGGGCGGCTCTGTATTACTATTCATCCTATTACATCTCTTATCAGTGTCAGGTCCTAGTAATACTGTGAGGGCTGCTCTGTATTACTATTCATCCTATTACATCTCTTATCAGTGTCAGGTCCTAGTAATACTGTGAGGGCTGCTCTGTATTACTATTCATCCTATTACAACATCTCTTATCAGTGTCAGGGCCTAGTAATACTGTGAGGGCTGCTCTGTATTACTATTCATCCTATTACATCTCTTATCAGTGTCAGGTCCTAGTAATACTGTGAGGGCTGCTCTGTATTACTATTCATCCTATTACATCTCTTATCAGTGTCAGGTCCTAGTAATACTGTGAGGGCTGCTCTGTATTACTATTCATCCTATTACATCTCTTATCAGTGTCAGGGCCTAGTAATACTGTGAGGGCCGCTCTGTATTACTATTCATCCTATTACATCTCTTATCAGTGTCAGGGCCTAGTAATACTGTGATGGCTGCTCTGTATTACTATTCATCCTATTACATCTCTTATCAGTGTCAGGGCCTAGTAATACTGTGAGGGCCGCTCTGTATTACTATTCATCCTATTACATCTCTTATCAGTGTCAGGGCCTAGTAATACTGTGATGGCTGCTCTGTATTACTATTCATCCTATTACATCTCTTATCAGTGTCAGGTCCTAGTAATAATGTGAGGGCCGCTCTGTATTACTATTCATCCTATTACATCTCTTATCAGTGTCAGGTCCTAGTAATAATGTGAGGGCCGCTCTGTATTACTATTCATCCTATTACATCTCTTATTAGTGTCAGGTCCTAGTAATACTGTGAGGGCCGCTCTGTATTACTATTCATCCTATTACATCTCTTATCAGTGTCAGGGCCTAGTAATACTGTGAGGGCTGCTCTGTATTACTATTCATCCTATTACATCTCTTATCAGTGTCAGGACATAGTAATACTGTGAGGGCGGCTCTGTATTACTATTCATCCTATTACATCTCTTATCAGTGTCAGGACATAGTACTAATGTGAGGGCCGCTCTGTATTACTATTCATCCTATTACATCTCTTATCAGTGTCAGATCCTAGTAATACTGTGAGGGCGCTCTGTATTACTATTCATCCTATTACATCTCTTATCAGTGTCAGGTCCTAGTAATACTGTGAGGGCGGCTCTGTATTACTATTCATCCTATTACATCTCTTATCAGTGTCAGGTCCTAGTAATACTGTGAGGGCGGCTCTGTATTACTATTCATCCTATTACATCTCTTATCAGTGTCAGGTCCTAGTAATACTGTGAGGGCTGCTCTGTATTACTATTCATCCTATTACATCTCTTATCAGTGTCAGGACATAGTAATACTGTGAGGGCGGCTCTGTATTACTATTCATCCTATTACATCTCTTATCAGTGTCAGGTCCTAGTAATACTGTGAGGGCGGCTCTGTATTACTATTCATCCTATTACATCTCTTATCAGTGTCAGGTCCTAGTAATAATGTGAGGGTCGCTCTGTTTTACTATTCATCCTATTACATCTCTTATCAGTGTCAGGTCCTAGTAATACTGTGAGGGCTGCTCTGTATTACTATTCATCCTATTACATCTCTTATCAGTGTCAGGGCCTAGTAATACTGTGAGGGCCGCTCTGTATTACTATTCATCCTATTACATCTTTTATCAGTGTCAGGACATAGTAATACTGTGAGGGCCGCTCTGTATTACTATTCATCCTATTACATCTCTTATCAGTGTCAGGGCCTAGTAATACTGTGAGGGCCGCTCTGTATTACTGTTCATCCTATTACATCTCTTATCAGTGTCAGGTCCTAGTAATACTGTGAGGGCGGCTCTGTATTACTATTCATCCTATTACATCTCTTATTAGTGTCAGGTCCTAGTAATAATGTGAGGGCCGCTCTGTATTACTATTCATCCTATTACATCTCTTATCAGTGTCAGGTCCTAGTAATAATGTGAGGGCCGCTCTGTATTACTATTCATCCTATTACATCTCTTATTAGTGTCAGGTCCTAGTAATAATGTGAGGGCCGCTCTGTATTACTATTCATCCTATTACATCTCTTATCAGTGTCAGGGCCTAGTAATACTGTGAGGGCTGCTCTGTATTACTATTCATCCTATTACATCTCTTATCAGTGTCAGGACATAGTAATACTGTGAGGGCGGCTCTGTATGACTATTCATCCTATTACATCTCTTATCAGTGTCAGGTCCTAGTAATAATGTGAGGGCCGCTCTGTATTACTATTCATCCTATTACATCTCTTATCAGTGTCAGGTCCTAGTAATACTGTGAGGGCCGCTCTGTATTACTATTCATCCTATTACATCTCTTATCAGTGTCAGGGCCTAGTAATACTGTGAGGGCCGCTCTGTATTACTATTCATCCTATTACATCTTTTATCAGTGTCAGGACATAGTAATACTGTGAGGGCTGCTCTGTATTACTATTCATCCTATTACATCTCTTATCAGTGTCAGGTCCTAGTAATACTGCGAGGTCCGCTCTGTATTACTATTCATCCTATTACATCTCTTATTAGTGTCAGGTCCTAGTAATACTGTGAGGGCGGCTCTGTATTACTATTCATCCTATTAAATCTCTTATCAGTGTCAGGGCCTAGTAATACTGTGATGGCCGCTCTGTATTACTTTTCATCCTATTACATCTCTTATCAGTGTCAGGGCCTAGTAATACTGTGAGGGCTGCTCTGTATTACTATTCATCCTATTACATCTCTTATCAGTGTCAGGACATAGTAATACTGTGAGGGCGGCTCTGTATTACTATTCATCCTATTACATCTCTTATCAGTGTCAGGTCCTAGTAATAATGTGAGGGCCGCTCTGTATTACTATTTATCCTATTACATCTCTTATCAGTGTCAGGGCCTAGTAATACTGTGAATGCCGCTCTGTATTACTATTCATCCTATTAAATCTTTTATCAGTGTCAGGACATAGTAATACTGTGAGGGCTGCTCTGTATTACTATTCATCCTATTACATCTCTTATCAGTGTCAGGTCGTAGTAATACTGCGAGGGCCGCTCTGTATTACTATTCATCCTATTACATCTCTTATTAGTGTCAGGTCCTAGTAATACTGTGAGGGCGCTCTGTATTACTATTCATCCTATTACATCTCTTATTAGTGTCAGGTCCTAGTAATACTGTGAGGGCCGCTCTGTATTACTATTCATCCTATTACATCTCTTATCAGTGTCAGGGCCTAGTAATACTGTGAGGGCTGCTCTGTATTACTATTCATCCTATTACATCTCTTATCAGTGTCAGGACATAGTACTAATGTGAGGGCCGCTCTGTATTACTATTCATCCTATTACATCTCTTATCAGTGTCAGGACAGAGTAATACTGTGAGGGCGGCTCTGTATTACTATTCATCCTATTACATCTCTTATCAGTGTCAGGACATAGTACTAATGTGAGGGCCGCTCTGTATTACTATTCATCCTATTACATCTCTTATCAGTGTCAGGTCCTAGTAATACTGTGAGGGCGCTCTGTATTACTATTCATCCTATTACATCTCTTATCAGTGTCAGGTCCTAGTAATACTGTGAGGGCGGCTCTGTATTACTATTCATCCTATTACATCTCTTATCAGTGTCAGGTCCTAGTAATACTGTGAGGGCGGCTCTGTATTACTATTCATCCTATTACATCTCTTATCAGTGTCAGGTCCTAGTAATACTGTGAGGGCTGCTCTGTATTACTATTCATCCTATTACATCTCTTATCAGTGTCAGGACAGAGTAATAATGTGAGGGCCGCTCTGTATTACTATTCATCCTATTACATCTCTTATCAGTGTCAGGTCCTAGTAATACTGTGAGGGCGCTCTGTATTACTATTCATCCTATTACATCTCTTATCAGTGTCAGGTCCTAGTAATACTGTGAGGGCGGCTCTGTATTACTATTCATCCTATTACATCTCTTATCAGTGTCAGGTCCTAGTAATACTGTGAGGGCGGCTCTGTATTACTATTCATCCTATTACATCTCTTATCAGTGTCAGGTCCTAGTAATACTGTGAGGGCTGCTCTGTATTACTATTCATCCTATTACATCTCTTATCAGTGTCAGGTCCTAGTAATACTGTGAGGGCTGCTCTGTATTACTATTCATCCTATTACAACATCTCTTATCAGTGTCAGGGCCTAGTAATACTGTGAGGGCTGCTCTGTATTACTATTCATCCTATTACATCTCTTATCAGTGTCAGGTCCTAGTAATACTGTGAGGGCTGCTCTGTATTACTATTCATCCTATTACATCTCTTATCAGTGTCAGGTCCTAGTAATACTGTGAGGGCTGCTCTGTATTACTATTCATCCTATTACATCTCTTATCAGTGTCAGGGCCTAGTAATACTGTGAGGGCCGCTCTGTATTACTATTCATCCTATTACATCTCTTATCAGTGTCAGGGCCTAGTAATACTGTGATGGCTGCTCTGTATTACTATTCATCCTATTACATCTCTTATCAGTGTCAGGGCCTAGTAATACTGTGAGGGCCGCTCTGTATTACTATTCATCCTATTACATCTCTTATCAGTGTCAGGGCCTAGTAATACTGTGATGGCTGCTCTGTATTACTATTCATCCTATTACATCTCTTATCAGTGTCAGGTCCTAGTAATAATGTGAGGGCCGCTCTGTATTACTATTCATCCTATTACATCTCTTATCAGTGTCAGGTCCTAGTAATAATGTGAGGGCCGCTCTGTATTACTATTCATCCTATTACATCTCTTATTAGTGTCAGGTCCTAGTAATACTGTGAGGGCCGCTCTGTATTACTATTCATCCTATTACATCTCTTATCAGTGTCAGGGCCTAGTAATACTGTGAGGGCTGCTCTGTATTACTATTCATCCTATTACATCTCTTATCAGTGTCAGGACATAGTAATACTGTGAGGGCGGCTCTGTATTACTATTCATCCTATTACATCTCTTATCAATGTCAGGACATAGTACTAATGTGAGGGCCGCTCTGTATTACTATTCATCCTATTACATCTCTTATCAGTGTCAGGTCCTAGTAATACTGTGAGGGCGCTCTGTATTACTATTCATCCTATTACATCTCTTATCAGTGTCAGGTCCTAGTAATACTGTGAGGGCGGCTCTGTATTACTATTCATCCTATTACATCTCTTATCAGTGTCAGGTCCTAGTAATACTGTGAGGGCGGCTCTGTATTACTATTCATCCTATTACATCTCTTATCAGTGTCAGGTCCTAGTAATACTGTGAGGGCTGCTCTGTATTACTATTCATCCTATTACATCTCTTATCAGTGTCAGGACATAGTAATACTGTGAGGGCGGCTCTGTATTACTATTCATCCTATTACATCTCTTATCAGTGTCAGGTCCTAGTAATACTGTGAGGGCGGCTCTGTATTACTATTCATCCTATTACATCTCTTATCAGTGTCAGGTCCTAGTAATAATGTGAGGGTCGCTCTGTTTTACTATTCATCCTATTACATCTCTTATCAGTGTCAGGTCCTAGTAATACTGTGAGGGCTGCTCTGTATTACTATTCATCCTATTACATCTCTTATCAGTGTCAGGGCCTAGTAATACTGTGAGGGCCGCTCTGTATTACTATTCATCCTATTACATCTTTTATCAGTGTCAGGACATAGTAATACTGTGAGGGCCGCTCTGTATTACTATTCATCCTATTACATCTCTTATCAGTGTCAGGGCCTAGTAATACTGTGAGGGCCGCTCTGTATTACTGTTCATCCTATTACATCTCTTATCAGTGTCAGGTCCTAGTAATACTGTGAGGGCGGCTCTGTATTACTATTCATCCTATTACATCTCTTATTAGTGTCAGGTCCTAGTAATAATGTGAGGGCCGCTCTGTATTACTATTCATCCTATTACATCTCTTATCAGTGTCAGGTCCTAGTAATAATGTGAGGGCCGCTCTGTATTACTATTCATCCTATTACATCTCTTATTAGTGTCAGGTCCTAGTAATAATGTGAGGGCCGCTCTGTATTACTATTCATCCTATTACATCTCTTATCAGTGTCAGGGCCTAGTAATACTGTGAGGGCTGCTCTGTATTACTATTCATCCTATTACATCTCTTATCAGTGTCAGGACATAGTAATACTGTGAGGGCGGCTCTGTATTACTATTCATCCTATTACATCTCTTATCAGTGTCAGGTCCTAGTAATAATGTGAGGGCCGCTCTGTATTACTATTCATCCTATTACATCTCTTATCAGTGTCAGGTCCTAGTAATACTGTGAGGGCCGCTCTGTATTACTATTCATCCTATTACATCTCTTATCAGTGTCAGGGCCTAGTAATACTGTGAGGGCCGCTCTGTATTACTATTCATCCTATTACATCTTTTATCAGTGTCAGGACATAGTAATACTGTGAGGGCTGCTCTGTATTACTATTCATCCTATTACATCTCTTATCAGTGTCAGGTCCTAGTAATACTGCGAGGTCCGCTCTGTATTACTATTCATCCTATTACATCTCTTATTAGTGTCAGGTCCTAGTAATACTGTGAGGGCGGCTCTGTATTACTATTCATCCTATTAAATCTCTTATCAGTGTCAGGGCCTAGTAATACTGTGATGGCCGCTCTGTATTACTTTTCATCCTATTACATCTCTTATCAGTGTCAGGGCCTAGTAATACTGTGAGGGCTGCTCTGTATTACTATTCATCCTATTACATCTCTTATCAGTGTCAGGACATAGTAATACTGTGAGGGCGGCTCTGTATTACTATTCATCCTATTACATCTCTTATCAGTGTCAGGTCCTAGTAATAATGTGAGGGCCGCTCTGTATTACTATTTATCCTATTACATCTCTTATCAGTGTCAGGGCCTAGTAATACTGTGAATGCCGCTCTGTATTACTATTCATCCTATTAAATCTTTTATCAGTGTCAGGACATAGTAATACTGTGAGGGCTGCTCTGTATTACTATTCATCCTATTACATCTCTTATCAGTGTCAGGTCGTAGTAATACTGCGAGGGCCGCTCTGTATTACTATTCATCCTATTACATCTCTTATTAGTGTCAGGTCCTAGTAATACTGTGAGGGCGGCTCTGTATTACTATTCATCCTATTACATCTCTTATATATCAGTGTCAGGTCCTAAAAATACTGTGATGGCCGCTCTGTATTACTATTCATCCTATTACATCTCTTATCAGTGTCAGGTCCTAGTAATACTGTGAGGGCGGCTCTGTATTACTATTCATCCTATTACATCTCTTATCAGTGTCAGGACATAGTAATACTGTGAGGGCGGCTCTGTATTACTATTCATCCTATTACATCTCTTATCAGTGTCAGGACATAGTAATACTGTGAGGGCGGCTCTGTATTACTATTCATCCTATTACATCTCTTATCAGTGTCAGGTCCTAGTAATACTGTGATGGCCGCTCTGTATTACTATTCATCCTATTACATTTCTTATCAGTGTCAGGTCCTAGTAATACTGTGAGGGCTGCTCTGTATTACTATTCATCCTATTACATCTCTTATCAGTGTCAGGGCCTAGTAATACTGTGAGGGCTGCTCTGTATTACTATTCATCCTATTACATCTCTTATCAGTGTCAGGTCCTAGTAATACTGTGAGGGCTGCTCTGTATTACTATTCATCCTATTACATCTCTTATCAGTGTCAGGTCCTAGTAATACTGTGAGGGCTGCTCTGTATTACTATTCATCCTATTACATCTCTTATCAGTGTCAGGGCCTAGTAATACTGTGAGGGCCGCTCTGTATTACTATTCATCCTATTACATCTCTTATCAGTGTCAGGGCCTAGTAATACTGTGAGGGCCGCTCTGTATTACTATTCATCCTATTACATCTCTTATCAGTGTCAGGGCCTAGTAATACTGTGAGGGCCGCTCTGTATTACTATTCATCCTATTACATCTCTTATCAGTGTCAGGGCCTAGTAATACTGTGATGGCTGCTCTGTATTACTATTCATCCTATTACATCTCTTATCAGTGTCAGGACATAGTATTAATGTGAGGGCCGCTCTGTATTACTATTCATCCTATTACATCTCTTATCAGTGTCAGGTCCTAGTAATACTGTGATGGCCGCTCTGTATTACTATTCATCCTATTACATCTCTTATCAGTGTCAGGTCCTAGTAATACTGTGAGGGCTGCTCTGTATTACTATTCATCCTATTACATCTCTTATCAGTGTCAGGGCCTAGTAATACTGTGAGGGCTGCTCTGTATTACTATTCATCCTATTATATCTCTTATCAGTGTCAGGTCCTAGTAATACTGTGAGGGCTGCTCTGTATTACTATTCATCCTATTACATCTCTTATCAGTGTCAGGTCCTAGTAATACTGTGAGGGCTGCTCTGTATTACTATTCATCCTATTACATCTCTTATCAGTGTCAGGGCCTAGTAATACTGTGAGGGCCGCTCTGTATTACTATTCATCCTATTACATCTCTTATCAGTGTCAGGGCCTAGTAATACTGTGATGGCTGCTCTGTATTACTATTCATCCTATTACACCTCTTATCAGTGTCAGGGCCTAGTAATACTGTGAGGGCCGCTCTGTATTACTATTCATCCTATTACATCTCTTATCAGTGTCAGGGCCTAGTAATACTGTGATGGCTGCTCTGTATTACTATTCATCCTATTACATCTCTTATCAGTGTCAGGACATAGTAATACTGTGAGGGCTGCTCTGTATTACTATTCATCCTATTACATCTCTTATCAGTGTCAGGACAGAGTAATAATGTGAGGGCCGCTCTGTATTACTATTCATCCTATTACATCTCTTATCAGTGTCAGGTCCTAGTAATACTGTGAGGGCGCTCTGTATTACTATTCATCCTATTACATCTCTTATCAGTGTCAGGTCCTAGTAATACTGTGAGGGCGGCTCTGTATTACTATTCATCCTATTACATCTCTTATCAGTGTCAGGTCCTAGTAATACTGTGAGGGCGGCTCTGTATTACTATTCATCCTATTACATCTCTTATCAGTGTCAGGTCCTAGTAATACTGTGAGGGCTGCTCTGTATTACTATTCATCCTATTACATCTCTTATCAGTGTCAGGTCCTAGTAATACTGTGAGGGCTGCTCTGTATTACTATTCATCCTATTACATCTCTTATCAGTGTCAGGGCCTAGTAATACTGTGAGGGCTGCTCTGTATTACTATTCATCCTATTACATCTCTTATCAGTGTCAGGTCCTAGTAATACTGTGAGGGCTGCTCTGTATTACTATTCATCCTATTACATCTCTTATCAGTGTCAGGTCCTAGTAATACTGTGAGGGCTGCTCTGTATTACTATTCATCCTATTACATCTCTTATCAGTGTCAGGGCCTAGTAATACTGTGAGGGCCGCTCTGTATTACTATTCATCCTATTACATCTCTTATCAGTGTCAGGGCCTAGTAATACTGTGATGGCTGCTCTGTATTACTATTCATCCTATTACATCTCTTATCAGTGTCAGGACATAGTAATACTGTGAGGGCGGCTCTGTATTACTATTCATCCTATTACATCTCTTATCAGTGTCAGGTCCTAGTAATACTGTGAGGGCGGCTCTGTATTACTATTCATCCTATTACATCTCTTATCAGTGTCAGGTCCTAGTAATACTGTGAGGGCTGCTCTGTATTACTATTCATCCTATTACATCTCTTATCAGTGTCAGGGCCTAGTAATACTGTGAGGGCTGCTCTGTATTACTATTCATCCTATTACATCTCTTATCAGTGTCAGGTCCTAGTAATACTGTGAGGGCTGCTCTGTATTACTATTCATCCTATTACATCTCTTATCAGTGTCAGGTCCTAGTAATACTGTGAGGGCTGCTCTGTATTACTATTCATCCTATTACATCTCTTATCAGTGTCAGGGCCTAGTAATACTGTGAGGGCCGCTCTGTATTACTATTCATCCTATTACATCTCTTATCAGTGTCAGGGCCTAGTAATACTGTGATGGCTGCTCTGTATTACTATTCATCCTATTACATCTCTTATCAGTGTCAGGGCCTAGTAATACTGTGAGGGCCGCTCTGTATTACTATTCATCCTATTACATCTCTTATCAGTGTCAGGGCCTAGTAATACTGTGAGGGCTGCTCTGTATTACTATTCATCCTATTACATCTCTTATCAGTGTCAGGACATAGTAATACTGTGAGGGCGGCTCTGTATCACTATTCATCCCATTACATCTCTTATCAGTGTCAGGACATAGTACTAATGTGAGGGCCGCTCTGTATTACTATTCATCCTATTACATCTCTTATCAGTGTCAGGGCCTAGTAATACTGTGAGGGCCGCTCTGTATTACTATTCATCCTATTACATCTTTTATCAGTGTCAGGACATAGTAATACTGTGAGGGCTGCTCTGTATTACTATTCATCCTATTACATCTCTTATCAGTGTCAGGTCCTAGTAATACTGCGAGGTCCGCTCTGTATTACTATTCATCCTATTACATCTCTTATTAGTGTCAGGTCCTAGTAATACTGTGAGGGCGGCTCTGTATTACTATTCATCCTATTACATCTCTTATATATCAGTGTCAGGTCCTAGTAATACTGTGATGGCCGCTCTGTATTACTATTCATCCTATTACATCTCTTATCAGTGTCAGGTCCTAGTAATACTGTGAGGGCCGCTCTGTATTACTATTCATCCTATTACATCTCTTATCAGTGTCAGGTCCTAGTAATACTGTGAGGGCTGCTCTGTATTACTATTCATCCTATTACATCTCTTATCAGTGTCAGGACATAGTAATACTGTAAGGGCGGCTCTGTATTACTATTCATCCTATTACATCTCTTATCAGTGTCAGGTCCTAGTAATAATGTGAGGGCCGCTCTGTATTACTATTCATCCTATTAAATCTCTTATCAGTGTCAGGGCCTAGTAATACTGTGATGGCCGCTCTGTATTACTTTTCATCCTATTACATCTCTTATCAGTGTCAGGGCCTAGTAATACTGTGAGGGCTGCTCTGTATTACTATTCATCCTATTACATCTCTTATCAGTGTCAGGACATAGTAATACTGTGAGGGCGGCTCTGTATTACTATTCATCCTATTACATCTCTTATCAGTGTCAGGTCCTAGTAATAATGTGAGGGCCGCTCTGTATTACTATTCATCCTATTACATCTCTTATCAGTGTCAGGGCCTAGTAATACTGTGAATGCCGCTCTGTATTACTATTCATCCTATTACATCTTTTATCAGTGTCAGGACATAGTAATACTGTGAGGGCTGCTCTGTATTACTATTCATCCTATTACATCTCTTATCAGTGTCAGGTCGTAGTAATACTGCGAGGGCCGCTCTGTATTACTATTCATCCTATTACATTTCTTATTAGTGTCAGGTCCTAGTAATACTGTGAGGGCGGCTCTGTATTACTATTCATCCTATTACATCTCTTATATATCAGTGTCAGGTCCTAGTAATACTGTGATGGCCGCTCTGTATTACTATTCATCCTATTACATCTCTTATCAGTGTCAGGTCCTAGTAATACTGTGAGGGCGGCTCTGTATTACTATTCATCCTATTACATCTCTTATCAGTGTCAGGTCCTAGTAATACTGTGAGGGCGGCTCTGTATTACTATTCATCCTATTACATCTCTTATCAGTGTCAGGACATAGTAATACTGTGAGGGCGGCTCTGTATTACTATTCATCCTATTACATCTCTTATCAGTGTCAGGGCCTAGTAATCCTGTGAGGGCTGCTCTGTATTACTATTCATCCTATTACATATCTTATCAGTGTCAGGGCCTAGTAATACTGTGATGGCTGCTCTGTATTACTATTCATCCTATTACATCTCTTATCAGTGTCAGGGCCTAGTAATACTGTGAGGGCCGCTCTGTATTACTATTCATCCTATTACATCTCTTATCAGTGTCAGGGCCTAGTAATACTGTGAGGGCTGCTCTGTATTACTATTCATCCTATTACATCTCTTATCAGTGTCAGGACATAGTAATACTGTGAGGGCGGCTCTGTATCACTATTCATCCCATTACATCTCTTATCAGTGTCAGGACATAGTACTAATGTGAGGGCCGCTCTGTATTACTATTCATCCTATTACATCTCTTATCAGTGTCAGGGCCTAGTAATACTGTGAGGGCCGCTCTGTATTACTATTCATCCTATTACATCTTTTATCAGTGTCAGGACATAGTAATACTGTGAGGGCTGCTCTGTATTACTATTCATCCTATTACATCTCTTATCAGTGTCAGGTCCTAGTAATACTGCGAGGTCCGCTCTGTATTACTATTCATCCTATTACATCTCTTATTAGTGTCAGGTCCTAGTAATACTGTGAGGGCGGCTCTGTATTACTATTCATCCTATTACATCTCTTATATATCAGTGTCAGGTCCTAGTAATACTGTGATGGCCGCTCTGTATTACTATTCATCCTATTACATCTCTTATCAGTGTCAGGTCCTAGTAATACTGTGAGGGCCGCTCTGTATTACTATTCATCCTATTACATCTCTTATCAGTGTCAGGTCCTAGTAATACTGTGAGGGCTGCTCTGTATTACTATTCATCCTATTACATCTCTTATCAGTGTCAGGACATAGTAATACTGTAAGGGCGGCTCTGTATTACTATTCATCCTATTACATCTCTTATCAGTGTCAGGTCCTAGTAATAATGTGAGGGCCGCTCTGTATTACTATTCATCCTATTAAATCTCTTATCAGTGTCAGGGCCTAGTAATACTGTGATGGCCGCTCTGTATTACTTTTCATCCTATTACATCTCTTATCAGTGTCAGGGCCTAGTAATACTGTGAGGGCTGCTCTGTATTACTATTCATCCTATTACATCTCTTATCAGTGTCAGGACATAGTAATACTGTGAGGGCGGCTCTGTATTACTATTCATCCTATTACATCTCTTATCAGTGTCAGGTCCTAGTAATAATGTGAGGGCCGCTCTGTATTACTATTCATCCTATTACATCTCTTATCAGTGTCAGGGCCTAGTAATACTGTGAATGCCGCTCTGTATTACTATTCATCCTATTACATCTTTTATCAGTGTCAGGACATAGTAATACTGTGAGGGCTGCTCTGTATTACTATTCATCCTATTACATCTCTTATCAGTGTCAGGTCGTAGTAATACTGCGAGGGCCGCTCTGTATTACTATTCATCCTATTACATTTCTTATTAGTGTCAGGTCCTAGTAATACTGTGAGGGCGGCTCTGTATTACTATTCATCCTATTACATCTCTTATATATCAGTGTCAGGTCCTAGTAATACTGTGATGGCCGCTCTGTATTACTATTCATCCTATTACATCTCTTATCAGTGTCAGGTCCTAGTAATACTGTGAGGGCGGCTCTGTATTACTATTCATCCTATTACATCTCTTATCAGTGTCAGGTCCTAGTAATACTGTGAGGGCGGCTCTGTATTACTATTCATCCTATTACATCTCTTATCAGTGTCAGGACATAGTAATACTGTGAGGGCGGCTCTGTATTACTATTCATCCTATTACATCTCTTATTAGTGTCAGGTCCTAGTAATAATGTGAGGGCCGCTCTGTATTACTATTCATCCTATTACATCTCTTATCAGTGTCAGGGCCTAGTAATACTGTGAGGGCTGCTCTGTATTACTATTCATCCTATTACATCTCTTATCAGTGTCAGGACATAGTAATACTGTGAGGGCGGCTCTGTATTACTATTCATCCTATTACATCTCTTATCAGTGTCAGGTCCTAGTAATAATGTGAGGGCCGCTCTGTATTACTATTCATCCTATTACATCTCTTATCAGTGTCAGATCCTAGTAATACTGTGAGGGCCGCTCTGTATTACTATTCATCCTATTACATCTCTTATCAGTGTCAGGGCCTAGTAATACTGTGAGGGCCGCTCTATATTACTATTCATCCTATTACATCTCTTATCAGTGTCAGGTCCTAGTAATACTGTGAGGGCGGCTCTGTATTACTATTCATCCTATTACATCTCTTATCAGTGTCAGGTCCTAGTAATACTGTGAGGGCCGCTCTGTATTACTATTCATCCTATTACATCTCTTATCAGTGTCAGGGCCTAGTATTACTGTGAGGGCTGCTCTGTATTACTATTCATCCTATTACATCTCTTATCAGTGTCAGGACATAGTAATACTGTGAGGGCGGCTCTGTATTACTATTCATCATATTACATCTCTTATCAGTGTCAGGTCCTAGTAATAATGTGAGGGCCGCTCTGTATTACTATTCATCCTATTACATCTCTTATCAGTGTCAGGTCCTAGTAATACTGTGAGGGCCGCTCTGTATTACTATTCATCCTATTACATCTCTTATCAGTGTCAGGGCCTAGTAATACTGTGAGGGCCGCTCTGTATTACTATTCATCCTATTACATCTCTTATCAGTGTCAGGTCCTAGTAATACTGTGAGGGCTGCTCTGTATTACTGTTCATCCTATTACATCTCTTATCAGTGTCAGGGCCTAGTAATACTGTGAGGGCTGCTCTGTATTACTATTCATCCTATTACATCTCTTATCAGTGTCAGATCCTAGTAATACTGTGAGGGCCGCTCTGTATTACTATTCATCCTGTTACATCTCTTATCAGTGTCAGGACATAGTAATACTGTGAGGGCGGCTCTGTATTACTATTCATCCTATTACATCTCTTATCAGTGTCAGGACATAGTAATACTGTGAGGGCCGCTCTGTATTACTATTCATCCTATTACATCTCTTATCAGTGTCAGGGCCTAGTAATACTGTGATGGCCGCTCTGTATTACTATTCATCCGATTACATCTCTTATCAGTGTCAGGACATAGTAATACTGTGAGGGCCGCTCTGTATTACTATTCATCCTATTACATCTCTTATCAGTGTCAGGGCCTAGTAATACTGTGAGGGCTGCTCTGTATTACTATTCATCCTATTACATCTCTTATCAGTGTCAGGACATAGTAATACTGTGAGGGCGGCTCTGTATTACTATTCATCCTATTACATCTCTTATTAGTGTCAGGTCCTAGTAATAATGTGAGGGCCGCTCTGTATTACTATTCATCCTATTACATCTCTTATCAGTGTCAGGGCCTAGTAATACTGTGAGGGCTGCTCTGTATTACTATTCATCCTATTACATCTCTTATCAGTGTCAGGACATAGTAATACTGTGAGGGCGGCTCTGTATTACTATTCATCCTATTACATCTCTTATCAGTGTCAGGTCCTAGTAATAATGTGAGGGCCGCTCTGTATTACTATTCATCCTATTACATCTCTTATCAGTGTCAGATCCTAGTAATACTGTGAGGGCCGCTCTGTATTACTATTCATCCTATTACATCTCTTATCAGTGTCAGGGCCTAGTAATACTGTGAGGGCCGCTCTATATTACTATTCATCCTATTACATCTCTTATCAGTGTCAGGTCCTAGTAATACTGTGAGGGCGGCTCTGTATTACTATTCATCCTATTACATCTCTTATCAGTGTCAGGTCCTAGTAATACTGTGAGGGCCGCTCTGTATTACTATTCATCCTATTACATCTCTTATCAGTGTCAGGGCCTAGTATTACTGTGAGGGCTGCTCTGTATTACTATTCATCCTATTACATCTCTTATCAGTGTCAGGGCGTAGTAATACTGTGAGGGCCGCTCTGTATTACTATTCATCCTATTACATCTCTTATCAGTGTCAGGACATAGTAATACTGTGAGGGCGGCTCTGTATTACTATTCATCATATTACATCTCTTATCAGTGTCAGGTCCTAGTAATAATGTGAGGGCCGCTCTGTATTACTATTCATCCTATTACATCTCTTATCAGTGTCAGGTCCTAGTAATACTGTGAGGGCCGCTCTGTATTACTATTCATCCTATTACATCTCTTATCAGTGTCAGGGCCTAGTAATACTGTGAGGGCCGCTCTGTATTACTATTCATCCTATTACATCTCTTATCAGTGTCAGGACATAGTAATACTGTGAGGGCGGCTCTGTATTACTATTCATCCTATTACATCTCTTATCAGTGTCAGGTCCTAGTAATACTGTGAGGGCTGCTCTGTATTACTATTCATCCTATTACATCTCTTATCAGTGTCAGGGCCTAGTAATACTGTGAGGGCTGCTCTGTATTACTATTCATCCTATTACATCTCTTATCAGTGTCAGATCCTAGTAATACTGTGAGGGCCGCTCTGTATTACTATTCATCCTGTTACATCTCTTATCAGTGTCAGGACATAGTAATACTGTGAGGGCGGCTCTGTATTACTATTCATCCTATTACATCTCTTATCAGTGTCAGGACATAGTAATACTGTGAGGGCCACTCTGTATTACTATTCATCCTATTACATCTCTTATCAGTGTCAGGGCCTAGTAATACTGTGATGGCCGCTCTGTATTACTATTCATCCGATTACATCTCTTATCAGTGTCAGGACATAGTAATACTGTGAGGGCCGCTCTGTATTACTATTCATCCTATTACATCTCTTATCAGTGTCAGGGCCTAGTAATCCTGTGAGGGCTGCTCTGTATTACTATTCATCCTATTACATATCTTATCAGTGTCAGGTCCTAGTAATACTGTGAGGGCGGCTCTCTATTACTATTCATCCTATTACATCTCTTATTAGTGTCAGGTCCTAGTAATACTGTGATGGCCGCTCTGTATTACTATTCATCCTATTACATCTCTTATCAGTGTCAGGTCCTAGTAATACTGTGAGGGCTGCTCTGTATTACTATTCATCCTATTACATCTCTTATCAGTGTCAGGGCCTAGTAATACTGTGAGGGCTGCTCTGTATTACTATTCATCCTATTACATCTCTTATCAGTGTCAGGTCCTAGTAATACTGTGAGGGCCGCTCTGTATTACTATTCATCCTATTACATCTCTTATCAGTGTCAGGTCCTAGTAATACTGTGAGGGCCGCTCTGTATTACTATTCATCCTGTTACATCTCTTATCAGTGTCAGGACATAGTATTACTGTGAGGGCGGCTCTGTATTACTATTCATCCTATTACATCTCTTATCAGTGTCAGGTCCTAGTAATACTGTGAGGGCAGCTCTGTATTACTATTCATCCTATTACATCTCTTATCAGTGTCAGGGCCTAGTAATACTGTGAGGACTGCTCTGTATTACTATTCATCCTGTTACATCTCTTATCAGTGTCAGGTCCTAGTAATACTGTGAGGGCCGCTCTGTATTACTATTCATCCTGTTACATCTCTTATCAGTGTCAGGACATAGTAATACTGTGAGGGCGGCTCTGTATTACTATTCATCCTATTACATCTCTTATCAGTGTCAGGTCCTGGTAATACTGTGAGGGCGGCTCTGTATTACTATTCATCCTATTACATCTCTTATCAGTGTCAGGACATAGTAATACTGTGAGGGCGGCTCTGTATTACTATTCATCCTATTACATCTCTTATCAGTGTCAGGTCCTAATAATACTGTGAGGGCTGCTCTGTATTACTATTCATCCTATTACATCTCTTATCAGTGTCAGGGCCTAGTAATACTGTGAGGGCTGCTCTGTATTACTATTCATCCTGTTACATCTCTTATCAGTGTCAGGTCCTAGTAATACTGTGAGGGCCGCTCTGTATTACTATTCATCCTGTTACATCTCTTATCAGTGTCAGGACATAGTAATACTGTGAGGGCGGCTCTGTATTACTATTCATCCTATTACATCTCTTATCTGTGTCAGGGCCTAGTAATACTGTGAGGACTGCTCTGTATTACTATTCATCCTGTTACATCTCTTATCAGTGTCAGGTCCTAGTAATACTGTGAGGGCCACTCTGTATTACTATTCATCCTATTACATCTCTTATCAGTGTCAGGACATAGTAATACTGTGAGAGCGGCTCTGTATTACTATTCATCCTATTACATCTCTTATCAGTGTCAGGTCCTAGTAATATTGAGAGGGCGGCTCTGTATTACTATTCATCCTATTACATCTCTTATCAGTGTCAGGGCCTAGTAATACTGTGAGGGCTGCTCTGTATTACTATTCATCCTATTACATCTCTTATCAGTGTCAGATCCTAGTAATACTGTGAGGGCCGCTCTGTATTACTATTCATCCTGTTACATCTCTTATCAGTGTCAGGACATAGTAATACTGTGAGGGCGGCTCTGTATTACTATTCATCCTATTACATCTCTTATCAGTGTCAGGACATAGTAATACTGTGAGGGCCGCTCTGTATTACTATTCATCCTATTACATCTCTTATCAGTGTCAGGGCCTAGTAATACTGTGATGGCCGCTCTGTATTACTATTCATCCTATTACATCTCTTACCAGTGTCAGGACATAGTAATACTGTGAGGGCCGCTCTGTATTACTATTCATCCTATTACATCTCTTATCAGTGTCAGGGCCTAGTAATACTGTGAGGGCTGCTCTGTATTACTATTCATCCTATTACATCTCTTATCAGTGTCAGGTCCTAGTAATACTGTGAGGGCTGCTCTGTATTACTATTCATCCTATTACATCTCTTATCAGTGTCAGGTCCTAGTAATACTGTGAGGGCGGCTCTCTATTACTATTCATCCTATTACATCTCTTATTAGTGTCAGGTCCTAGTAATACTGTGATGGCCGCTCTGTATTACTATTCATCCTATTACATCTCTTATCAGTGTCAGGACATAGTAATACTGTGAGGGCGGCTCTGTATTACTATTCATCCTATTACATCTCTTATCAGTGTCAGGTCCTAGTAATACTGTGAGGGCTGCTCTGTATTACTATTCATCCTATTACATCTCTTATCAGTGTCAGGGCCTAGTAATACTGTGAGGGCTGCTCTGTATTACTATTCATCCTATTACATCTCTTATCAGTGTCAGGTCCTAGTAATACTGTGAGGGCCGCTCTGTATTACTATTCATCCTATTACATCTCTTATCAGTGTCAGGTCCTAGTAATACTGTGAGGGCTGCTCTGTATTACTATTCATCCTGTTACATCTCTTATCAGTGTCAGGACATAGTAATACTGTGAGGGCGGCTCTGTATTACTATTCATCCTATTACATCTCTTATCAGTGTCAGGTCCTAGTAATACTGTGAGGGCAGCTCTGTATTACTATTCATCCTATTACATCTCTTATCAGTGTCAGGGCCTAGTAATACTGTGAGGGCTGCTCTGTATTACTATTCATCCTGTTACATCTCTTATCAGTGTCAGGTCCTAGTAATACTGTGAGGGCCGCTCTGTATTACTATTCATCCTGTTACATCTCTTATCAGTGTCAGGACATAGTAATACTGTGAGGGCGGCTCTGTATTACTATTCATCCTATTACATCTCTTATCAGTGTCAGGTCCTGGTAATACTGTGAGGGCGGCTCTGTATTACTATTCATCCTATTACATCTCTTATCAGTGTCAGGACATAGTAATACTGTGAGGGCGGCTCTGTATTACTATTCATCCTATTACATCTCTTATCAGTGTCAGGTCCTAATAATACTGTGAGGGCTGCTCTGTATTACTATTCATCCTATTACATCTCTTATCAGTGTCAGGTCCTAGTAATACTGTGAGGGCCGCTCTGTATTACTATTCATCCTGTTACATCTCTTATCAGTGTCAGGACATAGTAAGGGTGCATTCACACTGAGTAAACGCTAGCTTATTTTGTAGAGTAAAATTACACTTGTAAATTTTGCTATTCCATTGACTTCAATGACATTTTACAGGCGTATTTTTACAGGCGTATTTTTTACAGGCGTATTTTTTACAGGCGTATTTTTACACTTGTAAAAAAATATCATTGAAGTCAATGGGATAGCAAAATTTACAAGTGTAATTTTACTCTACAAAATAAGCTAGCGTTTACTCAGTGTGAATGCACCCTAATACTGTGAGGGCGGCTCTGTATTACTATTCATCCTATTACATCTCTTATCTGTGTCAGAGCCTAGTAATACTGTGAGGGCTGCTCTGTATTACTATTCATCCTGTTACATCTCTTATCAGTGTCAGGTCCTAGTAATACTGTGAGGGCCACTCTGTATTACTATTCATCCTATTACATCTCTTATCAGTGTCAGGACATAGTAAGGGTGCATTCACACGGAGTAAAATGGAGTGTAATTTGGAGCGTTTACGGAGCGTTTACGGAGCGTATACGGAGCGTTTACGGAGCGTTTATGGGACGTTTACGTAAACGCTCCGTAAACGCTCCGTATACGCTCCGTAAACGCTCCAAATTACACTCCATTTTACTCCGTGTGAATGCACCCTAATACTGTGAGAGCGGCTCTGTATTACTATTCATCCTATTACATCTCTTATCAGTGTCAGGTCCTAGTAATACTGTGAGGGCGGCTCTGTATTACTATTCATCCTATTACATCTCTTATCAGTGTCAGGTCCTAGTAATACTGTGAGGGCGGCTCTGTATTACTATTCATCCTATTACATCTCTTATCAGTGTCAGGTCCTAGTAATACTGTGAGGGCTGCTCTGTATTACTATTCATCCTATTACATCTCTTATCAGTGTCAGGTCCTAGTAGTACTGTGAGGGCCGCTCTGTATTACTATTCATCCTGTTACATCTCTTATCAGTGTCAGGACATAGTAATACTGTGAGGGCGGCTCTGTATTACTATTCATCCTATTACATCTCTTATCAGTGTCAGGTCCTAGTAATACTGTGAGGGCTGCTCTGTATTACTATTCATCCTATTACATCTCTTATCAGTGTCAGGGCCTAGTAATACTGTGAGGGCTGCTCTGTATTACTATTCATCCTATTACATCTCTTATCAGTGTCAGGTCCTAGTAATACTGTGAGGGCCGCTCTGTATTACTATTTATCCTGTTACATCTCTTATCAGTGTCAGGACATAGTAATACTGTGAGGGCGGCTCTGTATTACTATTCATCCTATTACATCTCTTATCAGTGTCAGATCCTAGTAATACTGTGAGGGCTGCTCTGTATTACTATTCATCCTATTACATCTCTTATCAGTGTCAGGTCCTAGTAATACTGTGAGGGCGGCTCTCTATTACTATTCATCCTATTACATCTCTTATCAGTGTCAGGTCCTAGTAATACTGTGATGGCCGCTCTGTATTACTATTCATCCTATTACATCTCTTATCAGTGTCAGGTCCTAGTAATACTGTGAGGGCTGCTCTGTATTACTATTCATCCTATTACATCTCTTATCAGTGTCAGGTCCTAGTAATACTGTGAGGACTGCTCTGTATTACTATTCATCCTATTACATCTCTTATCAGTGTCAGGGCCTAGTAATACTGTGAGGGCTGCTCTGTATTACTATTCATCCTATTACATCTTTTATCAGTGTCAGGTCCTAGTAATACTATGAGGGCCGCTCTGCATTACTATTCATCCTGTTACATCTCTTATCAGTGTCAGGACATAGTAATACTGTGAGGGCGGCTCTGTATTACTATTCATCCTATTACATCTCTTATCAGTGTCAGGTCCTAGTAATACTGTGAGGGCTGCTCTGTATTACTATTCATCCTATTACATCTCTTATCAGTGTCAGGACATAGTAATACTGTGAGGGCGGCTCTGTATTACTATTCATCCTATTACATCTCTTATCAGTGTCAGGTCCTAGTAATACTGTGAGGGTCGCTCTGTATTACTATTCATCCTATTACATCTCTTATCAGTGTCAGGTCCTAGTAATACTGTGATGGCCGCTCTGTATTACTATTCATCCTATTACATCTCTTATCAGTGTCAGGTCCTAGTAATACTGTGAGGGCTGCTCTGTATTACTATTCATCCTATTACATCTCTTATCACTGTCAGGACATAGTAATACTGTGAGGGCGGCTCTGTATTACTATTCATCCTATTACATCTCTTATCAGTGTCAGGTCCTAGTAATAATGTGAGGGCCGCTCTGTATTACTATTCATCCTATTAAATCTCTTATCAGTGTCAGGGCCTAGTAATACTGTGATGGCCGCTCTGTATTACTTTTCATCCTATTACATCTCTTATCAGTGTCAGGGCCTAGTATTACTGTGAGGGCTGCTCTGTATTACTATTCATCCTATTACATCTCTTATCAGTGTCAGGACATAGTAATACTGTGAGAGCCGCTCTGTATTACTATTCATCCTATTACATCTCTTATCAGTGTCAGGGCGTAGTAATACTGTGAGGGCCGCTCTGTATTACTATTCATCCTATTACATCTCTTATCAGTGTCAGGACATAGTAATACTGTGAGGGCGGCTCTGTATTACTATTCATCATATTACATCTCTTATCAGTGTCAGGTCCTAGTAATAATGTGAGGGCCGCTCTGTATTACTATTCATCCTATTACATCTCTTATCAGTGTCAGGTCCTAGTAATACTGTGAGGGCCGCTCTGTATTACTATTCATCCTATTACATCTCTTATCAGTGTCAGGGCCTAGTAATACTGTGAGGGCCGCTCTGTATTACTATTCATCCTATTACATCTCTTATCAGTGTCAGGACATAGTAATACTGTGAGGGCGGCTCTGTATTACTATTCATCCTATTACATCTCTTATCAGTGTCAGGTCCTAGTAATACTGTGAGGGCTGCTCTGTATTACTATTCATCCTATTACATCTCTTATCAGTGTCAGGGCCTAGTAATACTGTGAGGGCTGCTCTGTATTACTATTCATCCTATTACATCTCTTATCAGTGTCAGATCCTAGTAATACTGTGAGGGCCGCTCTGTATTACTATTCATCCTGTTACATCTCTTATCAGTGTCAGGACATAGTAATACTGTGAGGGCGGCTCTGTATTACTATTCATCCTATTACATCTCTTATCAGTGTCAGGACATAGTAATACTGTGAGGGCCGCTCTGTATTACTATTCATCCTATTACATCTTTTATCAGTGTCAGGACATAGTAATACTGTGAGGGCCGCTCTGTATTACTATTCATCCTATTACATTTCTTATCAGTGTCAGGTCCTAGTAATACTGTGATGGCCGCTCTGTATTACTATTCATCCTATTACATCTCTTATCAGTGTCAGGTCCTAGTAATACTGTGAGGGCTGCTCTGTATTACTATTCATCCTATTACATCTCTTATCAGTGTCAGGGCCTAGTAATACTGTGAGGGCTGCTCTGTATTACTATTCATCCTATTACATCTCTTATCAGTGTCAGGTCCTAGTATTACTGTGAGGGCTGCTCTGTATTACTATTCATCCTATTACATCTCTTATCAGTGTCAGGTCCTAGTAATACTGTGAGGGCTGCTCTGTATTACTATTCATCCTATTACATCTCTTATCAGTGTCAGGGCCTAGTAATACTGTGAGGGCCGCTCTGTATTACCATTCATCCTATTACATCTCTTATCAGTGTCAGGGCCTAGTAATACTGTGAGGGCTGCTCTGTATTACTATTCATCCTATTACATCTCTTATCAGTGTCAGGGCCTAGTAATACTGTGAGGGCCGCTCTGTATTACTATTCATCCTATTACATCTCTTATCAGTGTCAGGACAGAGTAATAATGTGAGGGCCGCTCTGTATTACTATTCATCCTATTACATCTCTTATCAGTGTCAGGGCCTAGTAATACTGTGATGGCTGCTCTGTATTACTATTCATCCTATTACATCTCTTATCAGTGTCAGGACATAGTAATACTGTGAGGGCTGCTCTGTATTACTATTCATCCTATTACATCTCTTATCAGTGTCAGGACAGAGTAATAATGTGAGGGCCGCTCTGTATTACTATTCATCCTATTACATCTCTTATCAGTGTCAGGTCCTAGTAATACTGTGAGGGCGCTCTGTATTACTATTCATCCTATTACATCTCTTATCAGAGTCAGGTCCTAGTAATACTGTGAGGGCGGCTCTGTATTACTATTCATCCTATTACATCTCTTATCAGTGTCAGGTCCTAGTAATACTGTGAGGGCGGCTCTGTATTACTATTCATCCTATTACATCTCTTATCAGTGTCAGGTCCTAGTAATACTGTGAGGGCTGCTCTGTATTACTATTCATCCTATTACATCTCTTATCAGTGTCAGGTCCTAGTAATACTGTGAGGGCTGCTCTGTATTACTATTCATCCTATTACATCTCTTATCAGTGTCAGGGCCTAGTAATACTGTGAGGGCTGCTCTGTATTACTATTCATCCTATTACATCTCTTATCAGTGTCAGGTCCTAGTAATACTGTGAGGGCAGCTCTGTATTACTATTCATCCTATTACATCTCTTATCAGTGTCAGGGCCTAGTAATACTGTGAGGGCTGCTCTGTATTACTATTCATCCTATTACATCTCTTATCAGTGTCAGGACATAGTAATACTGTGAGGGCGGCTCTGTATTACTATTCATCCTATTACATCTCTTATCAGTGTCAGGTCCTAGTAATACTGTGAGGGCGGCTCTGTATTACTATTCATCCTATTACATCTCTTATCAGGGTCAGGTCCTAGTAATAATGTGAGGGTCGCTCTGTATTACTATTCATCCTATTACATCTCTTATCAGTGTCAGGTCCTAGTAATACTGTGAGGGCCGCTCTGTATTACTATTCATCCTATTACATCTCTTATCAGTGTCAGGGCCTAGTAATACTGTGAGGGCCGCTCTGTATTACTATTCATCCTATTACATCTTTTATCAGTGTCAGGACATAGTAATACTGTGAGGGCCGCTCTGTATTACTATTCATCCTATTACATCTCTTATCAGTGTCAGGGCCTAGTAATACTGTGAGGGCCGCTCTGTATTACTATTCATCCTATTACATCTCTTATCAGTGTCAGGTCCTAGTAATACTGTGAGGGCTGCTCTGTATTACTATTCATCCTATTACATCTCTTATCAGTGTCAGGACATAGTAATACTGTGAGGGCGGCTCTGTATTACTATTCATCCTATTACATCTCTTATCAGTGTCAGGTCCTAGTAATAATGTGAGGGCCGCTCTGTATTACTATTCATCCTATTACATCTCTTACCAGTGTCAGGACATAGTAATACTGTGAGGGCCGCTCTGTATTACTATTCATCCTATTACATCTCTTATCAGTGTCAGGGCCTAGTAATACTGTGAGGGCTGCTCTGTATTACTATTCATCCTATTACATCTCTTATCAGTGTCAGGTCCTAGTAATACTGTGAGGGCTGCTCTGTATTACTATTCATCCTATTACATCTCTTATCAGTGTCAGGTCCTAGTAATACTGTGAGGGCGGCTCTCTATTACTATTCATCCTATTACATCTCTTATTAGTGTCAGGTCCTAGTAATACTGTGATGGCCGCTCTGTATTACTATTCATCCTATTACATCTCTTATCAGTGTCAGGACATAGTAATACTGTGAGGGCGGCTCTGTATTACTATTCATCCTATTACATCTCTTATCAGTGTCAGGTCCTAGTAATACTGTGAGGGCTGCTCTGTATTACTATTCATCCTATTACATCTCTTATCAGTGTCAGGGCCTAGTAATACTGTGAGGGCTGCTCTGTATTACTATTCATCCTATTACATCTCTTATCAGTGTCAGGTCCTAGTAATACTGTGAGGGCCGCTCTGTATTACTATTCATCCTATTACATCTCTTATCAGTGTCAGGTCCTAGTAATACTGTGAGGGCTGCTCTGTATTACTATTCATCCTGTTACATCTCTTATCAGTGTCAGGACATAGTAATACTGTGAGGGCGGCTCTGTATTACTATTCATCCTATTACATCTCTTATCAGTGTCAGGTCCTAGTAATACTGTGAGGGCAGCTCTGTATTACTATTCATCCTATTACATCTCTTATCAGTGTCAGGGCCTAGTAATACTGTGAGGGCTGCTCTGTATTACTATTCATCCTGTTACATCTCTTATCAGTGTCAGGTCCTAGTAATACTGTGAGGGCCGCTCTGTATTACTATTCATCCTGTTACATCTCTTATCAGTGTCAGGACATAGTAATACTGTGAGGGCGGCTCTGTATTACTATTCATCCTATTACATCTCTTATCAGTGTCAGGTCCTGGTAATACTGTGAGGGCGGCTCTGTATTACTATTCATCCTATTACATCTCTTATCAGTGTCAGGACATAGTAATACTGTGAGGGCGGCTCTGTATTACTATTCATCCTATTACATCTCTTATCAGTGTCAGGTCCTAATAATACTGTGAGGGCTGCTCTGTATTACTATTCATCCTATTACATCTCTTATCAGTGTCAGGTCCTAGTAATACTGTGAGGGCCGCTCTGTATTACTATTCATCCTGTTACATCTCTTATCAGTGTCAGGACATAGTAAGGGTGCATTCACACTGAGTAAACGCTAGCTTATTTTGTAGAGTAAAATTACACTTGTAAATTTTGCTATTCCATTGACTTCAATGACATTTTACAGGCGTATTTTTACAGGCGTATTTTTTACAGGCGTATTTTTTACAGGCGTATTTTTACACTTGTAAAAAAATATCATTGAAGTCAATGGGATAGCAAAATTTACAAGTGTAATTTTACTCTACAAAATAAGCTAGCGTTTACTCAGTGTGAATGCACCCTAATACTGTGAGGGCGGCTCTGTATTACTATTCATCCTATTACATCTCTTATCTGTGTCAGAGCCTAGTAATACTGTGAGGGCTGCTCTGTATTACTATTCATCCTGTTACATCTCTTATCAGTGTCAGGTCCTAGTAATACTGTGAGGGCCACTCTGTATTACTATTCATCCTATTACATCTCTTATCAGTGTCAGGACATAGTAAGGGTGCATTCACACGGAGTAAAATGGAGTGTAATTTGGAGCGTTTACGGAGCGTTTACGGAGCGTATACGGAGCGTTTACGGAGCGTTTATGGGACGTTTACGTAAACGCTCCGTAAACGCTCCGTATACGCTCCGTAAACGCTCCAAATTACACTCCATTTTACTCCGTGTGAATGCACCCTAATACTGTGAGAGCGGCTCTGTATTACTATTCATCCTATTACATCTCTTATCAGTGTCAGGTCCTAGTAATACTGTGAGGGCGGCTCTGTATTACTATTCATCCTATTACATCTCTTATCAGTGTCAGGGCCTAGTAATACTGTGAGGGCTGCTCTGTATTACTATTCATCCTATTACATCTCTTATCAGTGTCAGGTCCTAGTAATACTGTGAGGGCCGCTCTGTATTACTATTTATCCTGTTACATCTCTTATCAGTGTCAGGACATAGTAATACTGTGAGGGCGGCTCTGTATTACTATTCATCCTATTACATCTCTTATCAGTGTCAGATCCTAGTAATACTGTGAGGGCTGCTCTGTATTACTATTCATCCTATTACATCTCTTATCAGTGTCAGGTCCTAGTAATACTGTGAGGGCGGCTCTCTATTACTATTCATCCTATTACATCTCTTATCAGTGTCAGGTCCTAGTAATACTGTGATGGCCGCTCTGTATTACTATTCATCCTATTACATCTCTTATCAGTGTCAGGTCCTAGTAATACTGTGAGGGCTGCTCTGTATTACTATTCATCCTATTACATCTCTTATCAGTGTCAGGTCCTAGTAATACTGTGAGGACTGCTCTGTATTACTATTCATCCTATTACATCTCTTATCAGTGTCAGGGCCTAGTAATACTGTGAGGGCTGCTCTGTATTACTATTCATCCTATTACATCTTTTATCAGTGTCAGGTCCTAGTAATACTATGAGGGCCGCTCTGCATTACTATTCATCCTGTTACATCTCTTATCAGTGTCAGGACATAGTAATACTGTGAGGGCGGCTCTGTATTACTATTCATCCTATTACATCTCTTATCAGTGTCAGGTCCTAGTAATACTGTGAGGGCTGCTCTGTATTACTATTCATCCTATTACATCTCTTATCAGTGTCAGGACATAGTAATACTGTGAGGGCGGCTCTGTATTACTATTCATCCTATTACATCTCTTATCAGTGTCAGGTCCTAGTAATACTGTGAGGGTCGCTCTGTATTACTATTCATCCTATTACATCTCTTATCAGTGTCAGGTCCTAGTAATACTGTGATGGCCGCTCTGTATTACTATTCATCCTATTACATCTCTTATCAGTGTCAGGTCCTAGTAATACTGTGAGGGCTGCTCTGTATTACTATTCATCCTATTACATCTCTTATCACTGTCAGGACATAGTAATACTGTGAGGGCGGCTCTGTATTACTATTCATCCTATTACATCTCTTATCAGTGTCAGGTCCTAGTAATAATGTGAGGGCCGCTCTGTATTACTATTCATCCTATTAAATCTCTTATCAGTGTCAGGGCCTAGTAATACTGTGATGGCCGCTCTGTATTACTTTTCATCCTATTACATCTCTTATCAGTGTCAGGGCCTAGTATTACTGTGAGGGCTGCTCTGTATTACTATTCATCCTATTACATCTCTTATCAGTGTCAGGACATAGTAATACTGTGAGAGCCGCTCTGTATTACTATTCATCCTATTACATCTCTTATCAGTGTCAGGGCGTAGTAATACTGTGAGGGCCGCTCTGTATTACTATTCATCCTATTACATCTCTTATCAGTGTCAGGACATAGTAATACTGTGAGGGCGGCTCTGTATTACTATTCATCATATTACATCTCTTATCAGTGTCAGGTCCTAGTAATAATGTGAGGGCCGCTCTGTATTACTATTCATCCTATTACATCTCTTATCAGTGTCAGGTCCTAGTAATACTGTGAGGGCCGCTCTGTATTACTATTCATCCTATTACATCTCTTATCAGTGTCAGGGCCTAGTAATACTGTGAGGGCCGCTCTGTATTACTATTCATCCTATTACATCTCTTATCAGTGTCAGGACATAGTAATACTGTGAGGGCGGCTCTGTATTACTATTCATCCTATTACATCTCTTATCAGTGTCAGGTCCTAGTAATACTGTGAGGGCTGCTCTGTATTACTATTCATCCTATTACATCTCTTATCAGTGTCAGGGCCTAGTAATACTGTGAGGGCTGCTCTGTATTACTATTCATCCTATTACATCTCTTATCAGTGTCAGATCCTAGTAATACTGTGAGGGCCGCTCTGTATTACTATTCATCCTGTTACATCTCTTATCAGTGTCAGGACATAGTAATACTGTGAGGGCGGCTCTGTATTACTATTCATCCTATTACATCTCTTATCAGTGTCAGGACATAGTAATACTGTGAGGGCCGCTCTGTATTACTATTCATCCTATTACATCTTTTATCAGTGTCAGGACATAGTAATACTGTGAGGGCCGCTCTGTATTACTATTCATCCTATTACATTTCTTATCAGTGTCAGGTCCTAGTAATACTGTGATGGCCGCTCTGTATTACTATTCATCCTATTACATCTCTTATCAGTGTCAGGTCCTAGTAATACTGTGAGGGCTGCTCTGTATTACTATTCATCCTATTACATCTCTTATCAGTGTCAGGGCCTAGTAATACTGTGAGGGCTGCTCTGTATTACTATTCATCCTATTACATCTCTTATCAGTGTCAGGTCCTAGTATTACTGTGAGGGCTGCTCTGTATTACTATTCATCCTATTACATCTCTTATCAGTGTCAGGTCCTAGTAATACTGTGAGGGCTGCTCTGTATTACTATTCATCCTATTACATCTCTTATCAGTGTCAGGGCCTAGTAATACTGTGAGGGCCGCTCTGTATTACCATTCATCCTATTACATCTCTTATCAGTGTCAGGGCCTAGTAATACTGTGAGGGCTGCTCTGTATTACTATTCATCCTATTACATCTCTTATCAGTGTCAGGGCCTAGTAATACTGTGAGGGCCGCTCTGTATTACTATTCATCCTATTACATCTCTTATCAGTGTCAGGTCAGAGTAATAATGTGAGGGCCGCTCTGTATTACTATTCATCCTATTACATCTCTTATCAGTGTCAGGGCCTAGTAATACTGTGATGGCTGCTCTGTATTACTATTCATCCTATTACATCTCTTATCAGTGTCAGGACATAGTAATACTGTGAGGGCTGCTCTGTATTACTATTCATCCTATTACATCTCTTATCAGTGTCAGGACAGAGTAATAATGTGAGGGCCGCTCTGTATTACTATTCATCCTATTACATCTCTTATCAGTGTCAGGTCCTAGTAATACTGTGAGGGCGCTCTGTATTACTATTCATCCTATTACATCTCTTATCAGAGTCAGGTCCTAGTAATACTGTGAGGGCGGCTCTGTATTACTATTCATCCTATTACATCTCTTATCAGTGTCAGGTCCTAGTAATACTGTGAGGGCGGCTCTGTATTACTATTCATCCTATTACATCTCTTATCAGTGTCAGGTCCTAGTAATACTGTGAGGGCTGCTCTGTATTACTATTCATCCTATTACATCTCTTATCAGTGTCAGGTCCTAGTAATACTGTGAGGGCTGCTCTGTATTACTATTCATCCTATTACATCTCTTATCAGTGTCAGGGCCTAGTAATACTGTGAGGGCTGCTCTGTATTACTATTCATCCTATTACATCTCTTATCAGTGTCAGGTCCTAGTAATACTGTGAGGGCAGCTCTGTATTACTATTCATCCTATTACATCTCTTATCAGTGTCAGGGCCTAGTAATACTGTGAGGGCTGCTCTGTATTACTATTCATCCTATTACATCTCTTATCAGTGTCAGGACATAGTAATACTGTGAGGGCGGCTCTGTATTACTATTCATCCTATTACATCTCTTATCAGTGTCAGGTCCTAGTAATACTGTGAGGGCGGCTCTGTATTACTATTCATCCTATTACATCTCTTATCAGGGTCAGGTCCTAGTAATAATGTGAGGGTCGCTCTGTATTACTATTCATCCTATTACATCTCTTATCAGTGTCAGGTCCTAGTAATACTGTGAGGGCCGCTCTGTATTACTATTCATCCTATTACATCTCTTATCAGTGTCAGGGCCTAGTAATACTGTGAGGGCCGCTCTGTATTACTATTCATCCTATTACATCTTTTATCAGTGTCAGGACATAGTAATACTGTGAGGGCCGCTCTGTATTACTATTCATCCTATTACATCTCTTATCAGTGTCAGGGCCTAGTAATACTGTGAGGGCCGCTCTGTATTACTATTCATCCTATTACATCTCTTATCAGTGTCAGGTCCTAGTAATACTGTGAGGGCTGCTCTGTATTACTATTCATCCTATTACATCTCTTATTAGTGTCAGGTCCTAGTAATAATGTGAGAGCCGCTCTGTATTACTATTCATCCTATTACATCTCTTATCAGTGTCAGGTCCTAGTAATAATGTGAGGGCCGCTCTGTATTACTATTCATCCTATTACATCTCTTATTAGTGTCAGGTCCTAGTAATAATGTGAGGGCCGCTCTGTATTACTATTCATCCTATTACATCTCTTATCAGTGTCAGGGCCTAGTAATACTGTGAGGGCTGCTCTGTATTACTATTCATCCTATTACATCTCTTATCAGTGTCAGGACATAGTAATACTGTGAGGGCGGCTCTGTATTACTATTCATCCTATTACATCTCTTATCAGTGTCAGGTCCTAGTAATAATGTGAGGGCCGCTCTGTATTACTATTCATCCTATTACATCTCTTATCATTGTCAGGTCCTAGTAATACTGTGAGGGCCGCTCTGTATTACTATTCATCCTATTACATCTCTTATCAGTGTCAGGGCCTAGTAATACTGTGAGGGCCGCTCTGTATTACTATTCATCCTATTACATCTTTTATCAGTGTCAGGACATAGTAATACTGTGAGGGCTACTCTGTATTACTATTCATCCTATTACATCTCTTATCAGTGTCAGGTCCTAGTAATACTGCGAGGTCCGCTCTGTATTACTATTCATCCTATTACATCTCTTATTAGTGTCAGGTCCTAGTAATACTGTGAGGGCGGCTCTATATTACTATTCATCCTATTACATCTCTTATATATCAGTGTCAGGGCCTAGTAATACTGTGAATGACGCTCTGTATTACTATTCATCCTATTAAATCTTTTATCAGTGTCAGGACATAGTAATACTGTGAGGGCTGTTCTGTATTACTATTCATCCTATTACATCTCTTATCAGTGTCAGGTCGTAGTAATACTGCGAGGGCCGCTCTGTATTACTATTCATCCTATTACATCTCTTATTATTGTCAGGTCCTAGTAATACTGTGAGGGCGGCTCTGTATTACTATTCATCCTATTACATCTCTTATATATCAGTGTCAGGTCCTAAAAATACTGTGATGGCCGCTCTGTATTACTATTCATCCTATTACATCTCTTATCAGTGTCAGGTCCTAGTAATACTGTGAGGGCGGCTCTGTATTACTATTCATCCTATTACATCTCTTATCAGTGTCAGGTCCTAGTAATACTTTGAGGGCGGCTCTGTATTACTATTCATCCTATTACATCTCTTATCAGTGTCAGGACATAGTAATACTGTGAGGGCGGCTCTGTATTACTATTCATCCTATTACATCTCTTATCAGTGTCAGGACATAGTAATACTGTGAGGGCGGCTCTGTATTACTATTCATCCTATTACATCTCTTATCAGTGTCAGGTCCTAGTAATACTGTGATGGCCGCTCTGTATTACTATTCATCCTATTACATTTCTTATCAGTGTCAGGTCCTAGTAATACTGTGAGGGCTGCTCTGTATTACTATTCATCCTATTACATCTCTTATCAGTGTCAGGGCCTAGTAATACTGTGAGGGCTGCTCTGTATTACTATTCATCCTATTACATCTCTTATCAGTGTCAGGTCCTAGTAATACTGTGAGGGCTGCTCTGTATTACTATTCATCCTATTACATCTCTTATCAGTGTCAGGTCCTAGTAATACTGTGAGGGCTGCTCTGTATTACTATTCATCCTATTACATCTCTTATCAGTGTCAGGGCCTAGTAATACTGTGAGGGCCGCTCTGTATTACTATTCATCCTATTACATCTCTTATCAGTGTCAGGGCCTAGTAATACTGTGATGGCTGCTCTGTATTACTATTCATCCTATTACATCTCTTATCAGTGTCAGGGCCTAGTAATACTGTGAGGGCCGCTCTGTTTTACTATTCATCCTATTACATCTCTTATCAGTGTCAGGGCCTAGTAATAATGTGATGGCTGCACTGTATTACTATTCATCCTATTACATCTCTTATCAGTGTCAGGTCCTAGTAATACTGTGAGGGCTGCTCTGTATTACTATTCATCCTATTACATCTCTTATCAGTGTCAGGACATAGTATTAATGTGAGGGCCGCTCTGTATTACTATTCATCCTATTACATCTCTTATCAGTGTCAGGTCCTAGTAATACTGTGATGGCCGCTCTGTATTACTATTCATCCTATTACATCTCTTATCAGTGTCAGGTCCTAGTAATACTGTGAGGGCTGCTCTGTATTACTATTCATCCTATTACATCTCTTATCAGTGTCAGGGCCTAGAAATACTGTGAGGGCTGCTCTGTATTACTATTCATCCTATTACATCTCTTATCAGTGTCAGGTCCTAGTAATACTGTGAGGGCTGCTCTGTTTTACTATTCATCCTATTACATCTCTTATCAGTGTCAGGTCCTAGTAATACTGTGAGGGCTGCTCTGTATTACTATTCATCCTATTACATCTCTTATCAGTGTCAGGGCCTAGTAATACTGTGAGGGCCGCTCTGTATTACTATTCATCCTATTACATCTCTTATCAGTGTCAGGGCCTAGTAATACTGTGATGGCTGCTCTGTATTACTATTCATCCTATTACATCTCTTATCAGTGTCAGGGCCTAGTAATACTGTGAGGGCCGCTCTGTATTACTATTCATCCTATTACATCTCTTATCAGTGTCAGGGCCTAGTAATACTGTGATGGCTGCTCTGTATTACTATTCATCCTATTACATCTCTTATCAGTGTCAGGACATAGTAATACTGTGAGGTCTGCTCTGTATTACTATTCATCCTATTACATCTCTTATCAGTGTCAGGACAGAGTAATAATGTGAGGGCCGCTCTGTATTACTATTCATCCTATTACATCTCTTATCAGTGTCAGGTCCTAGTAATACTGTGAGGGCGCTCTGTATTACTATTCATCCTATTACATCTCTTATCAGTGTCAGGTCCTAGTAATACTGTGAGGGCGGCTCTGTATTACTATTCATCCTATTACATCTCTTATCAGTGTCAGGTCCTAGTAATACTGTGAGGGCGGCTCTGTATTACTATTCATCCTATTACATCTCTTATCAGTGTCAGGTCCTAGTAATACTGTGAGGGCTGCTCTGTATTACTATTCATCCTATTACATCTCTTATCAGTGTCAGGTCCTAGTAATACTGTGAGGGCTGCTCTGTATTACTATTCATCCTATTACATCTCTTATCAGTGTCAGGGCCTAGTAATACTGTGAGGGCTGCTCTGTATTACTATTCATCCTATTACATCTCTTATCAGTGTCAGGTCCTAGTAATACTGTGAGGGCTGCTCTGTATTACTATTCATCCTATTACATCTCTTATCAGTGTCAGGTCCTAGTAATACTGTGAGGGCTGCTCTGTATTACTATTCATCCTATTACATCTCTTATCAGTGTCAGGGCCTAGTAATACTGTGAGGGCCGCTCTGTATTACTATTCATCCTATTACATCTCTTATCAGTGTCAGGGCCTAGTAATACTGTGATGGCTGCTCTGTATTACTATTCATCCTATTACATCTCTTATCAGTGTCAGGACATAGTAATACTGTGAGGGCTGCTCTGTATTACTATTCATCCTATTACATCTCTTATCAGTGTGAGGACAGAGTAATAATGTGAGGGCCGCTATGTATTACTATTCATCCTATTACATCTCTTATCAGTGTCAGGTCCTAGTAATACTGTGAGGGCGCTCTGTATTACTATTCATCCTATTACATCTCTTATCAGTGTCAGGTCCTAGTAATACTGTGAGGGCGGCTCTGTATTACTATTCATCCTATTACATCTCTTATCAGTGTCAGGTCCTAGTAATACTGTGAGGGCTGCTCTGTATTACTATTCATCCTATTACATCTCTTATCAGTGTCAGGACATAGTAATACTGTGAGGGCGGCTCTGTATTACTATTCATCCTATTACATCTCTTATCAGTGTCAGGTCCTAGTAATACTGTGAGGGCCGCTCTGTATTACTATTCATCCTATTACATCTCTTATCAGTGTCAGGTCCTAGTAATACTGTGAGGGCGCTCTGTATTACTATTCATCCTATTACATCTCTTATCAGTGTCAGGTCCTAGTAATACTGTGAGGGCGGCTCTGTATTACTATTCATCCTATTACATCTCTTATCAGTGTCAGGTCCTAGTAATACTGTGAGGGCGGCTCTCTATTACTATTAATCCTATTACATCTCTTATCAGTGTCAGGTCCTAGTAATACTGTGAGGGCTGCTCTGTATTACTATTCATCCTATTACATCTCTTATCAGTGTCAGGACATAGTAATACTGTGAGGGCCGCTCTGTATTACTATTCATCCTATTACATCTCTTATCAGTGTCAGGTCCTAGTAATACTGTGAGGGCCGCTCTGTATTACTATTCATCCTATTACATCTCTTATCAGTGTCAGGTCCTAGTAATAATGTGAGGGCCGCTCTGTATTACTATTCATCCTATTACATCTCTTATCAGTGTCAGGGCCTAGTAATACTGTGAGGGCTGCTCTGTATTACTATTCATCCTATTACATCTCTTATCAGTGTCAGGACATAGTAATACTGTGAGGGCGGCTCTGTATTACTATTCATCCTATTACATCTCTTATCAGTGTCAGGACATAGTACTAATGTGAGGGCCGCTCTGTATTACTATTCATCCTATTACATCTCTTATCAGTGTCAGGTCCTAGTAATACTGTGAGGGCGCTTTGTATTACTATTCATCCTATTACATCTCTTATCAGTGTCAGGTCCTATTAATACTGTGAGGGCGGCTCTGTATTACTATTCATCCTATTACATCTCTTATCAGTGTCAGGTCCTAGTAATACTGTGAGGGCGGCTCTGTATTACTATTCATCCTATTACATCTCTTATCAGTGTCAGGTCCTAGTAATACTGTGAGGGCTGCTCTGTATTACTATTCATCCTATTACATCTCTTATCAGTGTCAGGACATAGTAATACTGTGAGG
This sequence comes from Leptodactylus fuscus, assembly GCF_031893055.1. NCBI lineage: Eukaryota > Metazoa > Chordata > Amphibia > Anura > Leptodactylidae > Leptodactylus > Leptodactylus fuscus. Next base: position 179,564,940 of record NC_134269.1, on the reverse strand, counting down.
GCGGCTCTGTATTACTATTAATCCTATTACATCTCTTATCAGTGTCAGGTCCTAGTAATACTGTGAGGGCGGCTCTGTATTACTATTCATCCTATTACATCTCTTATCAGTGTCAGGTCCTAGTAATAATGTGAGGGTCGCTCTGTATTACTATTCATCCTATTACATCTCTTATCAGTGTCAGGTCCTAGTAATACTGTGAGGGCCGCTCTGTATTACTATTCATCCTATTACATCTCTTATCAGTGTCAGGGCCTAGTAATACTGTGAGGGCCGCTCTGTATTACTATTCATCCTATTACATCTTTTATCAGTGTCAGGACATAGTAATACTGTGAGGGCCGCTCTGTATTACTATTCATCCTATTACATCTCTTATCAGTGTCAGGGCCTAGTAATACTGTGAGGGCCGCTCTGTATTACTATTCATCCTATTACATCTCTTATCAGTGTCAGGTCCTAGTAATACTGTGAGGGCGGCTCTGTATTACTATTCATCCTATTACATCTCTTATCAGTGTCAGGGCCTAGTATTACTGTGAGGGCTGCTCTGTATTACTATTCATCCTATTACATCTCTTATCAGTGTCAGGGCGTAGTAATACTGTGAGGGCCGCTCTGTATTACTATTCATCCTATTACATCTCTTATCAGTGTCAGGGCGTAGTAATACTGTGAGGGCCGCTCTGTATTACTATTCATCCTATTACATCTCTTATCAGTGTCAGGACATAGTAATACTGTGAGGGCGGCTCTGTATTACTATTCATCATATTACATCTCTTATCAGTGTCAGGTCCTAGTAATAATGTGAGGGCCGCTCTGTATTACTATTCATCCTATTACATCTCTTATCAGTGTCAGGTCCTAGTAATACTGTGAGGGCCGCTCTGTATTACTATTCATCCTATTACATCTCTTATCAGTGTCAGGGCCTAGTAATACTGTGAGGGCCGCTCTGTATTACTATTCATCCTATTACATCTCTTATCAGTGTCAGGACATAGTAATACTGTGAGGGCGGCTCTGTATTACTATTCATCCTATTACATCTCTTATCAGTGTCAGGTCCTAGTAATACTGTGAGGGCTGCTCTGTATTACTATTCATCCTATTACATCTCTTATCAGTGTCAGGGCCTAGTAATACTGTGAGGGCTGCTCTGTATTACTATTCATCCTATTACATCTCTTATCAGTGTCAGATCCTAGTAATACTGTGAGGGCCGCTCTGTATTACTATTCATCCTGTTACATCTCTTATCAGTGTCAGGACATAGTAATACTGTGAGGGCGGCTCTGTATTACTATTCATCCTATTACATCTCTTATCAGTGTCAGGACATAGTAATACTGTGAGGGCCGCTCTGTATTACTATTCATCCTATTACATCTCTTATCAGTGTCAGGGCCTAGTAATACTGTGATGGCCGCTCTGTATTACTATTCATCCGATTACATCTCTTATCAGTGTCAGGACATAGTAATACTGTGAGGGCCGCTCTGTATTACTATTCATCCTATTACATCTCTTATCAGTGTCAGGGCCTAGTAATACTGTGAGGGCTGCTCTGTATTACTATTCATCCTATTACATCTCTTATCAGTGTCAGGTCCTAGTAATACTGTGAGGGCTGCTCTGTATTACTATTCATCCTATTACATCTCTTATCAGTGTCAGGTCCTATTAATACTGTGAGGGCGGCTCTCTATTACTATTCATCCTATTACATCTCTTATTAGTGTCAGGTCCTAGTAATACTGTGATGGCCGCTCTGTATTACGATTCATCCTATTACATCTCTTATCAGTGTCAGGACATAGTAATACTGTGAGGGCGTCTCTGTATTACTATTCATCCTATTACATCTCTTATCAGTGTCAGGTCCTAGTAATACTGTGAGGGCTGCTCTGTATTACTATTCATCCTATTACATCTCTTATCAGTGTCAGGACCTAGTAATACTGTGAGGGCTGCTCTGTATTACTATTCATCCTATTACATCTCTTATCAGTGTCAGGTCCTAGTAATACTGTGAGGGCCGCTCTGTATTACTATTCATCCTATTACATCTCTTATCAGTGTCAGGTCCTAGTAATACTGTGAGGGCCGCTCTGTATTACTATTCATCCTGTTACATCTCTTATCAGTGTCAGGACATAGTAATACTGTGAGGGCGGCTCTGTATTACTATTCATCCTATTACATCTCTTATCAGTGTCAGGTCCTAGTAATACTGTGAGGGCAGCTCTGTATTACTATTCATCCTATTACATCTCTTATCAGTGTCAGGGCCTAGTAATACTGTGAGGACTGCTCTGTATTACTATTCATCCTGTTACATCTCTTATCAGTGTCAGGTCCTAGTAATACTGTGAGGGCCGCTCTGTATTACTATTCATCCTGTTACATCTCTTATCAGTGTCAGGACATAGTAATACTGTGAGGGCGGCTCTGTATTACTATTCATCCTATTACATCTCTTATCAGTGTCAGGACATAGTAATACTGTGAGGGCGGCTCTGTATTACTATTCATCCTATTACATCTCTTAT